>NW_025747356.1:37500-59504 GCF_021184085.1 Oncorhynchus gorbuscha | reverse complement strand
CTCTCTGGCCATATAGTATTTACAGCTGTTGTGGTGATGGAGTATGGCTCTGTGCACAATAACAAACATTGATTCTGATTAATAAAAGTAGGGTTCATTTTCCCAAGAAATGGACATGTGCTGCATTTTTCCCTGTCTAGATATTAAGCAGACCTTCGAAAGGCCTTTCGGTATGTTGATGTGTATAACAATTATCTCGCCTGGATTCGTTTTTTCATTTTTTGGCTTCAATTCTAGTAATTCTCAAGTGTAATTTCTCTTGCTCTCAAATTGCTCACCAAAAAAAAAGAATTCACTGCCCAAAATGTAAAGAAATAAATATATATAGTAACAATTCCATAATTTCAATATCAAATTTATTCAAATCATTGTGGTGTGCTACATCAGAATTCCCTTTTCGTATTTAAATCTCTATTTCACTCGACTTGGCCTTGCACAGTCGGCCACGGATTGGGACCAAATGTCAGACGTGCTTTACGGTTGCCCACCAACCTGGGCTCAGGGGCAGACGTAATATAACAAACGAAAATCGTGGGACACTGATATGTTAAGTTTGGTATGGTCAGTGGCGTATCGCAGTTTCGCAGGGCTCCCTTGTAAGGTCTGAGCAAGATCTTATTTTTCAATGACAGCATACCGGGGAACAGTGGGTTAACTGTCTTGTTCAGGGGCAGTACGACAGATTTTTACCTTGTCAGCTCAGGGATTTGATCCAGCAACCTTTCGGTTACTCATCCAACACTCCTACCACTAGGCTACATTTAATATGATATGTTATTAATTACAATTCGTACAACATGTTACCGAATTTGAAATACGTATGAAGTATGACATATTCCAATATGTTGTGGCTAACCTTAGCGAGGTGACTAGGTGGCTAACGCTAACATTCACTCAGTGGCTAACCTTAGCTAGGTGACTAGGTGGCTAACGCTAACATTCACTCAGTGGCTAACCTTAGCTAGGTGTCTAGGTGGCTAACGCTAACATTCACTAAGTGGCTAACCTTAGCTAGGTGACTAGGTGGCTAACACTAACATTCACTAAGTGGCTAACAAGTCCTAGGCTAGGGATTAGGGGTTAAGGTTAGGGTTAGGTGTTAGGTTAAAGGGTTAATGGTTAGGATTAGAGGGAAGGGTTAGCTAACATGACCTAGGCTAGAGGTTAGGGGTTAAGGTTAGGGTTAGGAGTTAGGTTAAAGGGTTAATGGTTAGGTTCTGTAATTTAATGGTAATTATATTGACAGGTATAGTGGAATTATTCTGTGTCATAATGGTAGTTATATTGACAAGTATAGTGGGATTATTCTGTAATTTAAAGGTAATTATATTGACAGTTATAGTGGGATTATTCTGTAATTTAATGGTAATTATATTGAAAGATATAGTGGGATTATTCTATAATTTAAGGTAATTATATTGACTGGTATAGTGGGATTATTCTGTAATTTAATGGTAATTATATTGACTGGTATAGTGGGATTATTCTGTAATTGAATGGTAATTATATTGACTGGTATAGTGGGATTATTCTGTAATTTAAAGGTAATTATATTGAAAGATATACACTTTACAACAGTTTCACTTATCTGGTGCATTCTAAATGTGATACCCATTAAATTCAAAATAACCCCACTGAGATCTATAAAGTACAACGTTAAATTTACTAAATGCACACATATACAGAACAAATATATAACTGCAACATGTAAAGTGTTGGTCCCATGTTTCACGAACTGAAATAAAATATCCCAGAAATGTTCCATAGACACAAAAAGCAAATTTCTCAAAAATGTTGTGCACATATTTGTTTACGAGTCTGGAACCAGATCATCTTGACGAGCAGCCTTGTTCCAGACTGGTAAAACACCCAGCAGCCTCGTCAAGATGATCTGGTTCCAGACTGGTAAAATACCCAGCAGCCTCGTCAAGATGATCTGGTTCCAGACTGGTAAAATACCCAGCAGCCTCGTCAAGATGATCTGGTTCCATACTGGTAAAACACCCAGCAGCCTCGTCAAGATGATCTGGTTCCAGACTGGTAAAATACCCAGCAGCCTCGTCAAGATGATCTGGTTCCAGACTGATAAAATACCCAGCAGCCTCGTCAAGATGTTCCAGACTGGTAAAACACCCAGCAGCCTCGTCAAGATGATCTGGTTCCAGACTGGTAAAATACCCAGCAGCATCGTCAAGATGATCTGGTTCCAGACTGGTAAAATACCCAGCAGCCTCGTCAAGATGATCTGGTTCCAGACTGGTAAAATACCCAGCAGCCTCATCAAGATGATCTGGTTCCAGACTGGTAAAATACCCAGCAGCCTCTGATCTGGTTCCAGACTGGTAAAATACCCAGCAGCCTCGTCAAGATGATCTGGTTCCAGACTGGTAAAATACCCAGCAGCCTCGTCAAGATGATCTGGTTCCAGACTGGTAAAATACCCAGCAGCCCTGTCAAGATGATCTGGTTCCAGACTGGTAAAATACCCAGCAGCCTCGTCAAGATGATCTGGTTCCAGACTGGTAAAACACCCAGCAGCCTCGTCAAGATGATCTGGTTCCAGACTGGTAAAATACCCAGCAGCCTCATCAAGATGATCTGGTTCCAGACTGGTAAAACACCCAGCAGCCCTGTCAAGATGATCTGGTTCCAGACTGGCAAAACACCCAGCAGCCTAAGATGATCTGGTTCCAGACTGGTAAAACACCCAGCAGCCCTGTCAAGATGATCTGGTTCCAGACTGGTAAAATACCCAGCAGCCTCGTCAAGATGATCTGGTTCCAGACTGGTAAAATACCCAGCAGCCCTGTCAAGATGATCTGGTTCCAGACTGGTAAAACACCCAGCAGCCCTGTCAAGATGATCTGGTTCCAGACTGATAAAATACCCAGCAGCCTCGTCAAGATGTTCCAGACTGGTAAAATACCCAGCAGCCCTATCAAGATGATCTCCACGTGGTTGGACTGGAGTATTTGTTTTCCTTCGCATACTCTTTGTCTCTCACGGTTTGTTTTTGTGTCAGAGCCTCACCCAAACTAACCCACACCGGTTTTCTGAGAAGAGGTAGAGGAGAAGTCTATGACAACAATATACACATAGCTAGGTTGTTGACATGTAGGGAGTTCCTTGATGACAAGGAGATGCACACACACACAGACACACACTTTGCTCTATATGTAGTCTCTTATCAGTCTCTGCTCTAAATGTAGTCTCTTGTCAGTCTGTGCTCTATATGTAGTCTCTTGTCAGTCTCTGCTCTATATGTAGTCTCTTGTCAGTCTGTGCTCTATATGAAGTCTCTTATCAGTCTCTACTCTATATGTAGTCTCTTATCAGTCTCTTATCAGTCTCTGCTCGCTATGTAGTCTCTTATCAGTCTCTGCTCTCTATGTAGTCTCTTATCAGTCTCTGCTCTCTATGTAGTCTCTTATCAGTCTGTACTCTATATGTAGTCTCTTATCAGTCTCTTATCAGTCTCTGCTCTATATGTAGTCTCTTATCAGTCTCTACTCTATATGTAGTCTCTTGTCAGTCTGTACTCTATATGTAGTCTCTTATCAGTCTCTTATCAGTCTCTGCTCTATATGTAGTCTCTTATCAGTCTCTTATCAGTCTCTGCTCTATATGTAGTCTCTTATCAGTCTCTACTCTATATGAAGTCTCTTATCAGTCTCTGCTCGCTATGTAGTCTCTTATCAGTCTCTGCTCTCTATGTAGTCTCTTATCAGTCTCTTATCAGTCTCTGCTCTCTATGTAGTCTCTTGTCAGTCTGTACTCTATATGTAGTCTCTTATCAGTCTCTTATCAGTCTCTGCTCTATATGTAGTCTCTTATCAGTCTCTACTCTATATGTAGTCTCTTGTCAGTCTGTGCTCTATATGTAGTCTCTTATCAGTCATTTATCAGTCTCTGCTCTATATGTAGTCTCTTATCAGTCTCCTATCAGTCTCTGCTCTATATGTAGTCTCTTATTGGTCTCTTATCAGTCTCTGCTCTCTATGTAGTCTCTTGTCAGTCTGTACTCTATATGTAGTCTCTTATCAGTCTCTTATCAGTCTCTGCTCTATATGTAGTCTCTTATCAGTCTCTTATCAGTCTCTGCTCTATATGTAGTCTCTTATCAGTCTCTTATCAGTCTCTGCTCTATATGAAGTCTCTTATCAGTCTCTGCTCTATATGAAGTCTCTTATCAGTCTGTGCTCTATATGTAGTCTCTTATCAGTCTCCTATCAGTCTCTGCTCTATATGGACAATGATAACAGATGAGGATTACAACAATCTAGCTGATCTAGATCGTAGATAGCTGATCTAGATTGTAGATAGCTGATCTAGATCGTAGATAGCTGATCTAGATTGTAGAAAGCTGATCTAGATCGTAGATAGCTGATCTAGATTGTAGATCGCTGATCTAGATCGTAGATAGCTGATATAGATTGTAGATAGCTGATCTAGATTGTAGATAGCTGATCTAGATTGTAGATAGCTGATCTAGATCGTAGATAGCTGATCTAGATTGTAGATAGCTGATCTAGATTGTAGATAGCTGATCTAGATCGTACATAGCTGATCTAGATTGTAGATAGCTGATCTAGATTGTAGATAGCTGATCTAGATCGTAGATAGCTGATCTAGATTGTAGATAGCTGATCTAGTTTGTAGATAGCTGATCTAGATTGTAGATAGCTGATCTAGATTGTAGATAGCTGATCTAGATCGTAGATAGCTGATCTAGATTGTAGATAGCTGATCTAGATTGTAGATAGCTGATCTAGATTGTAGATAACTGATCTAGATTGTAGATAGTCTACAGAACCGTTTTGAGACATTTGATCCTGAAGCACCAGATATCAAAGATATTACTCCAACAGTCCATTACAGCCTGTTTCATTGGAATCAGTCCCTTACAGCCTGTTTCATGTGGATCAGTCCCTTACAGCCTGTTTCATTGGGATCAGTCCCTTACAGCCTGTTTCATTGGGATCAGTCCCTTACAGCCTGTTTCATTGGGATCAGTCCCTTACAGCCTGTTTCATTGGGATCAGTCCCTTACAGCCTGTTTCATTGGGATCAGTCCCTTACAGCCTGTTTCATTGGGATCAGTCCCTTACAGCCTGTTTCATTGGGATCAGTCCCTTACAGCCTGTTTCATTGGGATCAGTCCCTTACAGCCTGTTTCATTGGGATCAGTCCCTTACAGCCTGTTTCATTTGGATCAGTCCCTTACAGCCTGTTTCATTGGGATCAGTCCCTTACAGCCTGTTTCATTGGGATCAGTCCCTTACAGCCTGTTTCATTTGGATGTTTGTGTGTTGGGGCGGCAGGTAGTCTAGTGGTTAGAGGGGGGCGGCAGGTAGCCTAGTGGTTAGAGCAGGTCACCTATTGGTTAGAGCAGGTAGTCTAGTGGTTAGAGCAGGTAGCCTAGTGGTTAGAGCAGGTAGCCTAGTGGTAAGAGCAGGTAGCCTAGTGGTAAGAGCAGGTAGTCTAGTGGTTAGAGCAGGTAGCCTAGTAGTTAGAGCAGGTAGCCTAGTGGTTAGAGCAGGTAGCCTAGTGGTTAGAGCAGGTAGCCTAGTGGTTAGAGCAGGTAGTCTAGTGGTTAGAGCAGGTAGTCTAGTGGTTAGAGCAGGTAGCCTAGTGGTTAGAGCAGGTAGTCTAGTGGTTAGAGCAGGTAGCCTAGTGGTTAGAGCAGGTAGCCTAGTGGTTAGAGCAGGTAGCCTAGTGGTAAGTGCAGGTAGCTTAGTGGTTAGAGCAGGTAGCCTAGTGGTAAGAGCAGGTAGTCTAGTGGTTAGAGCAGGTAGTCTAGTGGTTAGAGACAGGTAGCCTAGTGGTAAGTGCAGGTAGCTTGGTGGTAAGAGCAGGTAGCCTAGTGGTTAGAGCAGGTAGTCTAGTGGTTAGAGACAGGTAGCCTAGTGGTAAGTGCAGGTAGCTTAGTGGTTAGAGCAGGTAGCCTAGTGGTTAGAGCAGGTAGCCTAGTGGTTAGAGCAGGTAGCCTGGTGGTAAGAGCAGGTAGCCTAGTGGTTAGAGCAGGTAGTCTAGTGGTTAGAGCAGGTAGCCTAGTGGTTAGAGCAGGTAGCCTAGTGGTAAGAGCAGGTAGCCTAGTGGTTAGAGCAGGTAGTCTAGTGGTTAGAGCAGGTAGCCTAGTGGTAAGAGCAGGTAGCCTAGTGGTAAGAGCAGGTAGTCTAGTGGTTAGAGCAGGTAGTCTAGTGGTTAGAGCAGGTAGCCTAGTGGTAAGAGCAGGTAGCCTAGTGGTAAGAGCAGGTCGCCTAGTGGTTAAAGCAGGTCGCCTAGTGGTAAGAGTGTTGAGCCAGTAACCGAAAGGTTGCTGGATCGAATCCCTGAGCTGACGAGGTAAAAATCTGTCCTTCTGCCCCTGAACAAGGCATTTAATCCACTGTTCCCTGGTAGGTCGTCAGTGTAAATAAGAACTTGTTCTTAACTGACTTTCCTAGTTAAATTGGGGATTCATTTAATTTCCCCTCCGCTTAAATTCTAATTTATAATCAAAACATTGTCATTAATTTACATCCTAATATAAAAGGCATGACCCGGTAGGCCGTTTTAATTTCAGAAGAGCAATATAATATGAAAATAAAGCACTTTTTAATATTCAAACAAGGATTTGTTTTCAGAGACAGACAATAAGAACATGGTTTAGGGAATGACAGGTTCACTGGGAGGTGACTAAGCATGCGTTCCAAATGGCACCCTATTCCCTATATAGTACACTACTGTAGACCAGAGCCCTATAGAACCCTATTCCCTATATAGTGCACTACTGTAGACCAGAGCCCTATAGAACCCTATTCCCTATATAGTGCACTACTTCAGACCAGGGCCCTGTAGAACCCTATTCCCTATATAGTGCACTACTGTAGACCAGAGCCCTATAGAACCCTATTCCCTATATAGTGCACTACTTCAGACCAGGGCCCTATAGAACCCTATTCCCTATATAGTGCACTACTGTAGACCAGAGCCCTATAGAACCCTATTCCCTATATAGTGCACTACTGTAGACCAGAGCCCTATAGAACCCTATTCCCTATATAGTGCACTACTTCAGACCAGGGCCCTGTAGAACCCTATTCCCTATATAGTGCACTACTGTAGACCAGAGCCCTATAGAACCCTATTCCCTATATAGTGCACTACTGTAGACCAGAGCCCTATAGAACCCTATTCCCTATATAGTGCACTACTGTAGACCAGAGCCCTATAGAACCCTATTCCCTATATATAGTGCACTACTTCAGACCAGGGCCCTGTAGAACCCTATTCCTTATATAGTGCACTACTTCAGACCAGAGCCCTATAGAACCCTATTCCCTATATAGTGCACTACTTCAGACCAGAGCCCTATAGAACCCTATTCCCTATATAGTGCACTACTTTAGACCAGAGCCCTATAGAACCATATTCCCTATATATAGTGCACTACTTTAGACCAGGGCCCTATAGAACCATATTCCCTATATATAGTGCACTACTTTAGACCAGAGCCCTATAGAACCATATTCCCTATATATAGTGCACTACTTTAGACCAGAGCCCTATAGAACCATATTCCCTATATAGTGCACTACTTTAGACCAGGGCCCTGTAGAACCGTATTCCCTATATAGTGCACTACTTTAGACCAGGGCCCTGTAGAACCGTATTCCCTATATAGTGCACTACTTTAGACCAGGGCCCTGTAGAACCCTATTCCTTATATAGTGCACTACTTTAGACCAGAGCCCTATAGAACCCTATTCCCTACATAGTGCACTCCAGGGCCCTATAGAACCCTATTCCCTATATAGTGCACTACTTTACACCAGAGCCCTTTATAGGGAAATAGGGTGCCATTTGGGACAGACTTAAGGGGGCTTGTTTGGTGGCCAGGCAAGAAGCCTCCTCTTGAAACTGTATCACAACAAAATACAAATTTTAATCTCACACAAAATCCAGTAGATTTTAATTGACTTTAATTTAATTTAATTGATTTTAATTGACTTCTGCACTGCACTCTGGGGGTCAGCTTTTCCAATGCAATCGTAAGGGGTGTGAAAAAACACATTGTTATATCAATCAATCAATCAATCAATATTGTTATACACACCAAATGATCCTCATCCCTTTCCAATGATCTTGACATCCTTGTGAAAAAAAATAAAAATAGAATCTCTCCCATTTTATAAATTTGTAAGTTTAAGGAGTAATTTCTCAGGGCTTTCTTGAAAAATAAATAAAATAAAATAATCTTGTCTATTTAAAGATTTTGTTATAAAGTTATAAAACATTTCATATTATCTACAATATATACATCACGTTGGGTCTTTTAATACGTTTTTAAAACGAGGCCGTGTCACAAACGGCGCCCTAATTCCTATATAGTGCACCACCATGGGCCCTTGATTTAAAAATAGTGCACTAAATAGGCAAAAGGGGGGTGCACTTTGGGATCCGGGCCTTTTTGTCTTTTTGAGGATGAAAATCTACACTTCACAATTCACATTGTCTATAAACAGTTTGCAGTTTTGTAGGTTGGGAGTCTTTGCCTCAAAGTCTTTGCAAATGTCGACGTCGTCAAATGTTTGCGATTTCCGTCCGCTTTCTATCTGCGTCGTCACCGTTCACCTTCAAAGGCATTTCAACCTCTAGTCTTTTCGTTTGACGTTTCCTCCATTTCTTCAGTTTCTTGCAGCTGACATAAGCAGTCAATGTGACGACGATGCAGAACAGTCCCAGACAGGTCACTGACAGAGCTATGAGTAGCGGCTGACAGGGGAACAGGTCCTCCCTGCCGGGCCTCTCTGTCAGTTTACCCACGTACCACTGCTTCTCCTCCATCTGGATCTCAGCCTCCTCCCCGGTGAGAAGACTCCGGATGTAGCTCTCGTTAGAAACCGTCTCGTTGACGAAGAGGTTGACCAGGACCGTGGAGTGGAGAGGTTCGGGTTGACCGTGGTCCGAGACTTTAACCAGTAGACTGTAGAGACCGCGGTCACTCAGTTCTCTCTTCAACGTGATGTTCCCTGTGTCCGGGTCGATATCAAACGACCCCGGCTCGCCACCCTTCCTCTTGATGATGCTGTAGGCGATAACGGCGTTCATTCCCGTGTCTTTATCCACGGCGTAAACCTCTGTGATGGAGGTCCCTGGTAGGGTGCTAGGTAACACCAGCATGTAGGATTGGTTAGACTGGGGGAACAAGACGACGGGAGGGTTGTCGTTTACGTCGAGGAGGAGGACGGTAACCACGGTGAGGCAGGAGAGAGAGGGTTCCCCTCCGTCGACTGCCTCGATCCAGAGGTAGTACGTCCCCTGTTGCTCCCGGTCCAGAGGGGTACGGGCCCTGAGAGCGCCGCGCCCCGCGTCGATCACGAAGATGTCGCTGCCATTGAGGATGGAGAGGGCCACCCATCCGTTCTCACCTGCGTCCGCGTCAGTTACCGAGAGGACGCCGATCTCGCCAAAACCCGGGAAATTCTCCGGCACAAAGAATGTGAAGTCTTTGTTGATGAAGCGCGGGCTGTTGGGTAAAAAAAATAAAAATCAATCAAATCATATCAATCAATCAATCAATACAATCAAATCATATCAATCAATCAATACAATACAATCAATCAATCAAAACAATCAATCAAAACAGCAGTTATCACAAAGTGTCTGGCCTTTCTCTTACCTGTTGTCATTGCGGTCCAGCACAGTGATGACCACTGTAGCTATAGACTCTCTCCTGGGGGTCCCTCGGTCCACCGCCCGAACCATGAACCTGCAGAGGATACAGTTTAGGATTTACAAACTTATTATTGTCTCGTCACAATATTACAACAACAATAAACAAAACATATTGCAGATATATATATAAATATTTTAAAAAACACTATGAACATCCATAGGCAGTTATAATGCATTGTGTCATCCATATATCCAGTTTCCGCTTTAAATGACGTTCAGCTTATTAAGGCTTCATAAATGCTTCATAAAGCCTACCTGACTAAGCTCTACATAAATGTGTTACAAAACATCTAAAACTGTACGTCAAGCTTCATAAAGGCTTCATAAAGGCTTCATAAAGCCTACCTGACTAAGCTCTACATCAATGTGTTACAAAGCATCTATAACCGTACGTCATGCTTCATAAAGGCTTCATAAAGCCTACCTGACTAAGCACTATATAAATGTGTTACAAAACATCTAAAACTGTACGTCAAGCTTCATAAAGGCTTCATAAAGGCTTCATAAAGCCTACCTGACTAAGCTCTACATCAATGTGTTACAAAGCATCTATAACCGTACGTCATGCTTCATAAAGGCTTCATAAAGCCTACCTGACTAAGCACTACATAAATGTGTTACAAAACATCTAAAACTGTACGTCAAGCTTCATAGAGGCTTCATAAAGGCTTCATAAGGGCTTCATAAAGCCTACCTGACTAAGCTCTACATCAATGTGTTACAAAGCATCTATAACCGTACGTCATGCTTCATAGAGGCTTCATAAAGGCTTCATAAAGCCTACCTGACTAAGCTCTACATCAATGTGTTACAAAGCATCTATAACCGTACGTCATGCTTCATAGAGGCTTCATAAAGGCTTCATAAGGGCTTCATAAAGCCTACCTGACTAAGCTCTACATCAATGTGTTACAAAGCATCTATAACCGTACGTCATGGTTCATAGAGGCTTCATAAAGGCTTCATAAGGGCTTCATAAAGCCTACCTGACTAAGCTCTACATCAATGTGTTACAAAGCATCTATAACCGTACGTCATGCTTCATAGAGGCTTCATAATTGTGACATAACATGTTGTGCTGCAGGATGACACATGATCTAAAGAGAATGTATGTGAGTCACGTTACAATTATGAAAGTGGCTTTCAACTGAAACCAAGTTACATACTGTGGGGTGTTGGACCCAGTCAGGTCTTTATATAACAAGTCATACTGTGGGGTGTTGGACCCAGTCAGGTCTCTATATAACAAGTCATACTGTGGGGTGTTGGACCCAGTCAGGTCTTTATATAACAAGTCATACTGTGGGGTGTTGGACCCAGTCAGGTCTCTATATAACAAGTCATACTGTGGGGTGTTGGACCCAGTCAGGTCTTTATATAACAAGTCATACTGTGGGCTGTTGGGGTGATGGACCCAGTCAGGTCTTTATATAACCCCCCCCCCCCCACCCGAGCCCGACAGGTCAGTTAAGTTGACTCTAAAATCAAGACATGGTGGAATTTGCTATACTTTACAGTACTTTACAGTACTACACTTGACAGTACTTTACAGTAGTACACTTTATAGTACTTCACAGTACTACACTTTACAGTACTTTACAGTACTACACTTTACAGTACTTGACAGTACCACACTTTACAGTACTTTACAGTACTTTACAGTACTTTACAGTACAACACTTTACCGTACTTTACAGTACTACACTTTACAGTACTTTACAGTACTACACTTTACAGTACTTTACAGTACTACACTTTACAGTACTTTACAGTACTATATCAATCATGCTCCCTGACCTTTGAATTCCTAACTTTTGCACTTCATGGACTTAACGGATTGTTGATATTACATTGCTGAATTGTGGCGATGCTATTCTAGCTGCTTGTACTAACTCGTGAATATAAACCTGTATATGTTAAATGAATGTAGGTGAATGTTTGTTGTATGAGGTGAGGCTGAGTTATATCTGTAATAATCATCAACCTTCAGAGATACCGTAAATACACACCGCCAGCCTTCAGAGATACCATGCTGTCCCGTAAATACATACCACCAGCCTTCAGAGATACCATGCTGTACTGTAAATACATACCACCAGCCATCAGAGATACCATGCTGTACTATAAATACATACCACCAGCCTTCAGAGATACCATGCTGTACTGTAAATACATACCACCAGCCTTCAGAGATACCATGCTGTACTGTAAATACATACCACCAGCCTTCAGAGATACCATGCTGTCCTGTAAACACATACCACCAGCCTTCAGAGATACCATGCTGTACTGTAAACACATACCACCAGCCTTCAGAGATACCATGCTGTACTGTAAACACATACCACCAGCCTTCAGAGATACCATGCTGTACTGTAAATACATACCACCAGCCTTCAGAGATACCGTAAATACACACCACCAGCCTTCAGAGATACCATGCTGTCCCGTAAATACATACCACCAACATACCACCAGCCTTCAGAGATACCATGCTGTACTGTAAACACATACCACCAACCTTCAGAGATACCATAAATACACACCACCAGCCTTCAGAGATACCATAAATACACACCGCCAGCCTTCAGAGATACTATGCTGTCCCGTAAATACATACCACCAGCCTTCAGAGATACCATGCTGTACTGTAAACACATACCACCAGCCTTCAGAGATACCATGCTGTCCCGTAAATACATACCACCAGCCTTCAGAGATACCATGCTGTACTGTAAATACATACCGCCAGCCTTCAGAGATACCATGCTGTACTGTAAACACATACCACCAGCCTTCAGAGATACCATGCTGTACTGTAAACACATACCACCAGCCTTCAGAGATACCATGCTGTCCCGTAAATACATACCACCAGCCTTCAGAGATACCATGCTGTCCCGTAAACACATACCACCATCCTTCAGAGATACCATAAATACATACCACCAGCCTTCAGAGATACCATGCTGTCCTGTAAGTACATACCACCAGCCTTCAGAGATACCATAAATACATACCACCAGCCTTCAGAGATACCATGCTGTCCTGTAAACTCATACCACCAGCCTTCAGAGATACCATGCTGTCCTGTAAATACATACCACCAGCCTTCAGAGATACCATAAATACATACCACCAACCTTCAGAGATACCATGCTGTTCTATAAATACATACCACCAGCCTTCAGAGATACCATAAATACATACCACCAACCTTCAGAGATACCATGCTGTACTGTAACCACATACCACCAGCCTTCAGAGATACCATGCTGTACTGTAAATACATACCACCAGCCTTCAGAGATACCATGCTGTACTGTAAACACATACCACCAGCCTTCAGAGATACCATAAATACATACCACCAACCTTCAGAGATACCATGCTGTACTGTAAACACATACCAACAGCCTTCAGAGATACCATAAATACATACCACCAGCCTTCAGAGATACCATAAATACACACCACCAGCCTTCAGAGATACCATGCTGTTCTATAAATACATACCACCAGCCTTCATAGATACCATGCTGTTCTATAAATACATACCACCAGCCTTCAGCGATACCATGCTGTACTGTAAACACATACCACCAGTCTTCAGAGATACCATGCTGTACTGTAAACACATACCACCAGCCTTCAGAGATACCATGCTGTACTGTAAACACATACCACCAGCCTTCAGAGATACCATGCTGTCCCGTAAATACATACCACCAGCCTTCAGAGATACCATAAATACATACCACCAGCCTTCAGAGATATCATGCTGTCCTGTAAGTACATACCACCAGCCTTCAGAGATACCATAAATACATACCACCAGCCTTCAGAGATACCATGCTGTCCTGTAAACACATACCACCAACCTTCAGAGATACCATGCTGTCCTGTAAATACATACCACCAGCCTTCAGAGATACCATGCTGTACTGTAAACACATACCACCAGCCTTCAGAGATACCATGCTGTACTGTAAACACATACCACCAGCCTTCAGAGATACCATGCTGTCCCGTAAATACATACCACCAGCCTTCAGAGATACCATGCTGTACTGTAAACACATACCACCAGCCTTCAGAGATACCATAAATACATACCACCAGCCTTCAGAGATACCATGCTGTACTGTAAACACATACCACCAGCCTTCAGAGATACCATAAATACACACCACCAGCCTTCAGAGATACCATGCTGTACTGTAAACACATACCACCAGCCTTCAGAGATACCATAAATACACACCACCAGCCTTCAGAGATACCATGCTGTCCTGTAAACACATACCACCAGCCTTCAGAGATACCATAAATACATACCACCAACCTTCAGAGATACCATGCTGTACTGTAAACACATACCACCATCCTTAATATAATAATAATAATATATGCCATTTAGCAGACGCTTTTATCCAAAGCGACTTACAGTCATGTGTGCATACATTCTACGTATGGGTGGTCCCGGGAATCGAACCCACTACCCTGGCGTTACAAGCGCCATGCTCTACCAACTGAGCTACAGAAGGACCACCATGCTGTACTATAAATACATACCACCAGCCTTCAGAGATACCATGCTGTACTGTAAACACATACCACCAGCCTTCAGAGATACCATAAATACACACCACCAGCCTTCAGAGATACCATGCTGTACTGTAAACACATACCATCAGCCTTGGTTTTAGTATGGTATGTGTTTATTGTATATTTTAAAAGATGTGGAAAAAACAGAAAAACACGGGGAAATCTGAAACCTGGAAAAACAAAACCGAGAAAACGGAGTATGGGGGGAAACCTCCCCCCGGGACCCCCCCCCCCCCTCTGGAATTCAGCCAAAAAATAAATATGGATTTTAGAAGGGCCCTTCCAATGTTTTTGGTGAAGGACTGCACTTTAGAGTGTGTGATTCTGCAGCATTATGGGGACAGTTGAGATCAGGTCCACTATTGGCTGTGCGCCCAAGAGGGAAAGAGGTCTGGGCCTGTCCTACAAAGGGTTTAGAGTAATATAACACACGGCATTTATCCAAAGCCATTTGCAGTCACGCCTGAATACATTTTTACATACGGGTGGGAGTCTAACCCACCACGCTGGTGTTGCAATTCTCTACCAAGATGCATGATGGGTTATCAATGCTTTGTGATGCCTCAATTTAACATGATTTATAAAGCCTTATATTAAACATTGCTTATGCCACCCTTGATAAAGAACAGGTTTATGTCATCTTTGACATAGATATATTTAATTCCACCAACTTTGTTGTTTTGTTTCACTTTTTTAATACACTTTGTGATTATTTTGTGTAATGAAAAAGCTAAACAAGTAAATTATTATTATTACTATAAACACATACAGTGCCTTGCGAAAGTATTCGGCCCCCTTGAGCTTTGCGACCTTTTGCCACATTTCAGGCTTCAAACATAAAGATATAAAACTGTATTTTTTTGTGAAGAATCAACAACAAGTGGGACACAATCATGAAGTGGAACGACATTTATTGGATATTTCAAACTTTTGTAACGAATCAAAAACTGAAAAATTGGGCGTGCAAAATTATTCAGCCCTTTTACTTTCAGTGCAGCAAACTCTCTCCAGAAGTTCAGTGAGGATCTCTGAATGATCCAATGTTGACCTAAATGACTAATGATGATAAATACAATCCACCTGTGTGTAATCAAGTCTCCGTATAAATGCACCTACACTGTGATAGTCTCAGAGGTTCGTTAAAAGCTCAGAGAGCATCATGAAGAACAAGGAACACACCAGGCAGGTCCGAGATACTGTTGTGAAGAAGTTTAAAGCCGGATTTGGATACAAAAATATTTTATATCCGTTTTATATCTTTATGTTTGAAGCCTGAAATGTGGCAAAAGGTCGCAAAGTTCAAGGGGGCCGAATACTTTCGCAAGGCACTGTATAGGCACTGTATATGCATTCTAATCCATACAATATCAGTCATAATACGTTACGTTACATCATCAATATGCGACAGACCTGTAGGTCTGCTTCTCTTCTCGGTCCAGAGATGTGGACACGGTCAGCACGCCGGTCAGCCTCTCCAGGAGGAAAATGGAGGGAGCGTCTGACCCCAGCGTGTAGATGACCTCTCCTCTGGCCTCGCTGTCCTGGTCTGTGGCCTGGAGCTGGGTCAGGAAGCTGTTGGGAGGGTTGTTCTCCTCCACAGAGACCTGACAATCAAATAAGTGTTAACAAGGGATCAAATAAGTACATTTTAAAATCAATAAATAATACCTAAATACGAAAATAATTGTGTAAATACTGTAATAATAAGTAAATACTATAATAAATATGTACATTTTAAAATACATTTGTAAATACTAAAATAATTAAGTAAATACTAAAATAAATGTGTAAATACTGAAATAAATGTGTAAATTCTAAAATAAATGTGTAAATACTGAAATAAATAGGTAAATACTAAAATAAATAAGTAAATCCTAAAATACATTTTTGATTTTATTAGTCAACAACAATTATTTTTCAACAACAACAAAAAATACTCTATATTTTGTATTATTGTACTGAAATGGCTTAAGAAAATCAATGTACTATCAATAACATGCTCAATGTTCATGTCCAAACCCTAACCGTAACCATAACAACCGTTTAAACATTCCTGTGTTCATAAATACATTCACTCACCTCATACAGAGACTGTTTGAAGACCGGCGCGTTGTCGTTCTCATCCAGAACCAGGATCTTAACGAAGGTCTTAATGGCGAGACCTCTGGGGTTCCTGAGCACTACGGTCAGCTCGTAGTCCTGCCTCTGCTCGTGGTCCAGCGGCTCCGTCGTCTCTAACAGATACTCGTTCTTCAACCGTTTGTAAGGTGTCAGTCGGAACGGGCCGAATCCTTCAAGTAGACATTCCGTCCCTTGTCCTCTCTGGTCCGTGTTCGACACGGTGAAAAACGCGATTGGGGAAAACGGAGGTTCGGACTCCTTCATCGTGACCACGCCGTCTTTCTCCGCCGCGATGTAGCGCGGCGTAATGACAGGCGGACCGGAAGCTACCCGGATCACGTGCACCGTCACCGTGGCGACGGCAGGGACGCAACCAGGCCCGTTGGCGAGGACGGTGAGTTTGTAGAACGTCCCGGTTGCGGTGTTGATCTGACCGGCCAGTTTGATCACCCCGGTAATCCGGTCCAGATGGAACAGGGCTCTAGCCTCCCGGGGAACGCGGTCGCTGTACGCATAGCTGATCACGGCGTTGGCGCCCTGGTCGGGGTCGAAGGCGTGTAACCTGGACAGGTGCTTTCCTTTAGTCGTATTCCCGTAGAGCGTCACGTTGACCTGTGACTCTGTGAACTGAGGACAGTTATCGTTGACATCAGTGATTATAATCCTCAACGTGGCGGTGCCAAGGAGAGGTGGTAGCCCACCGTCCTCTGCTATAATATCCGTTACGTATTCCTCCTGTCGTTCCCGGTCCAGCTCGTCGGTCACGATGAGGAAGGGTGTCAGCTCACCCCCCTCGTTCTCCTCTACGTCCAGAGTGAACACCCCAAAGTCGTTGACCAGCCAGTAAGTCTGAACCCCGTGAAACCCCAGATCGGGGTCGGTCGCTGACTGCTCCACCGCGAACCTCGCGTTGACCTGGGTGTTCTCCGGGACGGAAACCCGAATCTCGCCCGTCGGGAAGCGCGGACGATTATCGTTGACGTCCTCGACCAAGATTTTGACCTTAATCAGCTGGAAATACTGCTGGGGTAGAACAAACACATCCAGGGAGAGGACGCAGCCCTGGTCGTACTCCGAGGAGTCGGGGCAGAGCGTCTCCCTGTCGATCTCATTCCCAGACGTAAACAGCTGTCCCGTAGTGCTGTTCAGAGTGACATACTGATCACTGGGCTTCTTCTGGGGCAGATTGAATAAAACATGGGGATCGAGGGATAAATCCAAGTGTAAGTCAGAGCCCATGGATCCGATCAGTGTCCCCGACGGTAATCCTTCTTTTATCTTATAGACCAGCTCTTTGGCTTGGCTGAAATTAGCAAAACAGCAGAGGGGGCTGGTGTAAAGGAGGAGTATACACAAACCCTGAAATACAGACACAGTACAGAAACATGGGGGGTTTAACAAATAGACTTCCAGACATGAGAGAATCAGTCTCAGGGGGGGGACAACAAACATGTTGACCGATACAGTTATATTATGGAGTCAATAGCCGAGGATGTAAAGAAAATCACTGATTACATTAGACTTTCTAAACAGGCACATATATGCTTTTACATTTTTTTAAATACACATTTTTTTTACTCTTTAACTCTTTAATTAAATAATAACAAGTAGAACGTAGTCTAGGCTTTGAACCACAGACATTAAGATATATTGAAAACAACATACACGTTACTACTCATCAATTACATGACACACGTTGAAGTTGCAAGTTGATTGAAGCGCAAGCCAAACTCTCATTTGACATTGAACTATGAGGTTTAAAAAAATAAAAAAATCTTCCTCTCTTCATTTTTAAAAAAATAGAAAGACTCCTTTTACAAGACTACAATGAGAAAAACACTTACCCACAGTACTCCTCTCGAGCTAAGTCCCGGTCCTGTTTTGTTGTACATGTTTATTCCACCTGGCTCGACGTGGTTTGACCTACAGACCGGAGCGGAGAGCCCGGAGCTAAACGCATCAGAGGTTTTTGTCGTGTGCCGAGTTGATCAGCGTCGCAGTAGCACATAGCCTCTGCAGAGTTCGTTGCTGTCTTGTCGCCTTCTGAACTGAACAGAGTCATTCATCCCAACACTGAGTCAGGAACACGCCCACAATATGCAAATAACCCCCCTGACGGCAACCAATGAGATTAGACAGCCGCTGGGATGGGAAGGGAGAGGCGGTTCAAGGATCTTGCCCTGTTTTTTTTGCAGAGAGAGGGTGTGAGAGTGTGTGTGTGTGTGTGTGTGTGTGTGTGTGTGTGTGTGTGTGTGTGTGTGTGTGTGTGTGTGTGTGTGTGTGTGTGTGTGTGTGTGTGTGTGTGTGTGTGTGTGTGTGTGTGTGTGTGTGTGTGTGTGTGTGTGTGTGTGTGTTCAAAACAGAGAGAAGAAAGTACCCTTAGTAAGTAATAGTTGTGGTGTTTGGAGCCTGTTATTTCTGTAAATGATGAATTACTGGAAGCCTCCCAATAGAGCACATGAACCCAACCTTTCTGAAATGTACACCATACTGTAGGTCATTAACACCATACTGTAGGTCATTAACACCATACTGTAGGTCATTAACACCATACTGTAGATCATTAACACCATACTGTAGATCATTAACACCATACTGTAGATCATTAACACCATACTGTAGATCATTAACACCATACAGTAGATCATTAACACCATACTGTAGATCATTAACTCCATACTGTAGATCATTAACACCATACTGTAGATCATTAACACCATACTGTAGATCATTAACACCATACTGTAGATCATTAACACCATACAGTAGATCATTAACTCCATACTGTAGATCATTAACACCATACTGTAGATCATTAACACCATACTGTAGGTCATTAACACCATACTGTAGGACTGTAGATCATTAACACCATACTGTAGATCATTAACACCATACTGTAGATCATTAACACCATACTGTAGGACTGTAGGTCATTAACACCATACTGTAGATCATTAACACCATAATGTAGGACTGTAGATCATTAACACCATACTGTAGGTCATTAACACCATACTGTAGATCATTAACACCATACTGTAGATCATTAACACCATACTGTAGATCATTAACACCATACTGTAGATCATTAACACCATACTGTAGATCATTAACACCATACTGTAGGTCATTAACACCATACTGTAGATCATTAACACCATACTGTAGGTCATTAACACCATACTGTAGATCATTAACACCATACTGTAGATCATTAACACCATACTGTAGATCATTAACACCATACTGTAGATCATTAACACCAAACTGTAGGACTGTAGATCATTAACACCATACTGTAGATCATTAACACCATACTGTAGATCATTAACACCATACTGTAGATCATTAACACCAAACTGTAGGACTGTAGGTCATTAACACCATACTGTAGATCATTAACAAATCAAATCAAATCAAATCAAATCAAATCAAATTTATTTATATAGCCCTTCGTACATCAGCTGATATCTCAAAGTGCTGTACAGAAACCCAGCCTAAAACCCCAAACAGCAAACAATGCAGGTGTAAAAGCACGGTGGCTAGGAAAAACTCCCTAGAAAGGCCAAAACCTAGGAAGAAACCTAGAGAGGAACCGGGCTATGTGGGGTGGCCAGTCCTCTTCTGGCTGTGCCGGGTAGAGATTATAACAGAAAATGACCAAGATGTTCAAATGTTCATAAATGACCAGCATGGTCAAATAATAATAAGGCAGAACAGTTGAAACTGGAGCAGCAGCACAGTCAGGTGGACTGGGGACAGCAAGGAGCCATCATGTCAGGTAGTCCTGGGGCACGGTCCTAGGGCTCAGGTCCTCCGAGAGAGAGAAAGAAAGAGAGAATTAGAGAGAGCATATGTGGGGTGGCCAGTCCTCTTCTGGCTGTGCCGGGTGGAGATTATAACAGAACGTGGCCAAGATGTTCAAATGTTCATAAATGACCAGCATGGTTGAATAATAGTAAGGCAGAACAGTTGAAACTGGAGCAGGAGCATGGCCAGGTGGACTGGGGACAGCAAGGAGTCCTCATGTCAGGTAGTCCTGGGACATGGTCCTAGGGCCCAGGCCAGTTGAAACTGGAGCAGCAGCATGGCCAGGTGGACTGGGGACAGCAAGGAGTCATCATGTCAGGTAGTCCTGGGGCATGGTTCTAGGGCTCAGGTCCTCCGAGAGAGAGAAAGAAGGAGAGAAGGAGAGAATTAGAGAACGCACACTTAGATTTACACAGGACACCGAATAGGACAGGAGAAGTACTCCAGATAAACAAACTGACCCTAGCCCCCCGACACATAAACTACTGCAGCATAAATACTGGAGGCTGAGACAGGAGGGGTCAGGAGACACTGTGGCCCCATCCGAGGACACCCCCGGACAGGGCCAAACAGGAAGGATATAACCCCACCCACTTTGCCAAAGCACAGCCCCCACACCACTAGAGGGAAATCTACAACCACCAACTTACCATCCTGAGACAAGGCCGAGTATAGCCCACAAAGATCTCCGACACGGAGATTAACACCATACTGTAGATCATTAACACCAAACTGTAGGACTGTAGGTCATTAACACCATACTGTAGATCATTAACACCATACTGTAGATCATTAACACCATACTGTAGATCATTAACACCATACTGTAGGACTGTAGGTCATTAACACCATACTGTAGATCATTAACACCATACTGTAGGTCATTAACACCATACTGTAGATCATTAACACCATACTGTAGGACTGTAGGTCATTAACACCATACTGTAGATCATTAACACCATACTGTAGATCATTAACACCATACTGTAGATCATTAACACCATACTGTAGGTCATTAACACCATACTGTAGATCATTAACACCATACTGTAGATCATTAACACCATACTGTAGATCATTAACACCATACTGTAGATCATTAACACCATACTGTAGGTCATTAACACCATACTGTAGATCATTAACACCACACTGTAGGACTGTAGATCATTAACACCAAACTGTAGATCATTAACACCATACTGTAGATCATTAACACCATACTGTAGATCATTAACACCATACTGTAGGACTGTAGGTCATTAACACCATACTGTAGATCATTAACACCATACTGTAGGACTGTAGGTCATTAACACCATACTGTAGGTCATTAACACCATACTGTAGATCATTAACACCATACTGTAGATCATTAACACCATACTGTAGATCATTAACACCATACAGTAGATCATTAACTCCATACTGTAGATCATTAACACCATACTGTAGGACTGTAGATCATTAACACCATACTGTAGATCATTAACACCATACTGTAGATCATTAACACCATACTGTAGGACTGTAGATCATTAACACCATACTGTAGATCATTAACACCATACTGTAGATCATTAACACCATACTGTAGATCATTAACACCATACAGTAGATCATTAACACCATACTGTAGATCATTAACACCATACTGTAGATCATTAACACCATACTGTAGGACTGTAGGTCATTAACACCATACTGTAGATCATTAACACCATACTGTAGATCATTAA
>NW_025747356.1:5000-27500 GCF_021184085.1 Oncorhynchus gorbuscha | reverse complement strand
GTGCTTGTGCACGTTCCTCGTGAGCGCACAACGGGTTATTTTTTTGTGCCCATTTATCTTGTTGTTCTGGATAACGTTGGTTTTGCTTCATAAATCTCCGGTTATCACCCAGTTCTGCACTTCCTGCGCCTGACTTCTCTGTCACCAATTATGTACCCCGCTACACCTTATTGCCCACTGATGGAATAATGTGTGTAAAGAAGTGTCTCTAGATGGAGGTTATTGATTAACTGTTGAACTGACTCTCTATAGAGAAGGACAGAAGTGTTTATAGATGGAGGGAGGTTATTGATTAACTGTTGAACTGACTCTCTATAGAGAAGGACAGAAGTGTCTCTAGATGAAGGTTATTGATTAACTGTTGAACTGACTCTCTATAGAGAAGAACAGAAGTGTCTCTAGATGGAGGTTATTGATTAACTGTTGAACTGACTCTCTATAGAGAAGAACAGAAGTGTCTCTAGGAGGGAGGTTATTGATTAACTGTTGAACTGACTCTCTATAGAGAAGAACAGAAGTGTCTCTAGGAGGGAGGTTATTGATTAACTGTTGAACTGACTCTCTATAGAGAAGAACAGAAGTGTCTCTAGATGGAGGGAGGTTATTGATTAACTGTTGAACTGACTCTCTATAGAGAAGGACAGAAGTGTCTCTAGGAGGGAGGTTATTGATTAACTGTTGAACTGACTCTCTATAGAGAAGAACAGAAGTGTCTCTAGGAGGGAGGTTATTGATTAACTGTTGAACTGACTCTCTATAGAGAAGAACAGAAGTGTCTCTAGGAGGGAGGTTATTGATTAACTGTTGAACTGACTCTCTATAGAGAAGAACAGAAGTGTCTCTAGATGGAGGGAGGTTATTGATTAACTGTTGAACTGACTCTCTATAGAGAAGAACAGAAGTGTCTCTAGGAGGGAGGTTATTGATTAACTGTTGAACTGACTCTCTATAGAGAAGAACAGAAGTGTCTCTAGGAGGGAGGTTATTGATTAACTGTTGAACTGACTCTCTATAGAGAAGAACAGAAGTGTCTCTAGGAGGGAGGTTATTGATTAACTGTTGAACTGACTCTCTATAGAGAAGGACAGAAGTGTCTCTAGATGAAGGTTATTGATTAACTGTTGAACTGACTCTCTATAGAGAAGAACAGAAGTGTCTCTAGATGGAGGGAGGTTATTGATTAACTGTTGAACTGACTCTCTATAGAGAAGAACAGAAGTGTCTCTAGGAGGGAGGTTATTGATTAACTGTTGAACTGACTCTCTATAGAGAAGAACAGAAGTGTCTCTAGGAGGGAGGTTATTGATTAACTGTTGAACTGACTCTCTATAGAGAAGGACAGAAGTGTCTCTAGATGGAGGTTATTGATTAACTGTTGAACTGACTCTCTATAGAGAAGGACAGAAGTGTCTCTAGATGAAGGTTATTGATTAACTGTTGAACTGACTCTCTATAGAGAAGGACAGAAGTGTCTCTAGGAGGGAGGTTATTGATTAACTGTTGAACTGACTCTCTATAGAGAAGAACAGAAGTGTCTCTAGATGGAGGTTATTGATTAACTGTTGAACTGACTCTCTATAGAGAAGGACAGAAGTGTTTATAGATGGAGGGAGGTTATTGATTAACTGTTGAACTGACTCTATAGAGAAGAACAGAAGTGTCTCTAGATGAAGGTTGTTGATTAACTGTTGAACTGACTCTCTATAGAGAAGAACAGAAGTGTCTCTAGATGGAGGTTGTTGATTAACTGTTGAACTGACTCTCTATAGAGAAGAACAGAAGTGTCTCTAGATGAAGGTTATTGATTAACTGTTGAACTGACTCTCTATAGAGAAGAACAGAAGTGTCTCTAGATGGAGGTTGTTGATTAACTGTTGAACTGACTCTCTATAGAGAAGAACAGAAGTGTCTCTAGATGGAGGGAGGTTATTGATTAACTGTTGAACTGACTCTCTATAGAGAAGGACAGAAGTGTTTATAGATGGAGGGAGGTTATTGATTAACTGTTGAACTGACTCTCTATAGAGAAGGACAGAAGTGTTTATAGATGGAGGGAGGTTATTGATTAACTGTTGAACTGACTCTCTATAGAGAAGGACAGAATTGTTTATAGATGGAGGGAGGTTATTGATTAACTGTTGAACTGACTCTCTATAGAGAAGAACAGAAGTGTCTCTAGATGGAGGTTATTGATTAACTGTTGAACTGACTCTCTATAGAGAAGGACCGAAGTGTCTCTAGATGGAGGTTATTGATTAACTGTTGAACTGACTCTCTATAGAGAAGGACAGAAGTGTTTATAGATGGAGGGAGGTTATTGATTAACTGTTGAACTGACTCTCTATAGAGAAGGACAGAAGTGTTTATAGATGGAGGGAGGTTATTGATTAACTGTTGAACTGACTCTCTATAGAGAAGGACAGAAGTGTTTATAGATGGAGGGAGGTTATTGATTAACTGTTGAACTGACTCTCTATAGAGAAGGACAGAAGTGTCTCTAGATGAAGGTTATTGATTAACTGTTGAACTGACTCTCTATAGAGAAGGACAGAAGTGTCTCTAGATGGAGGTTGTTGATTAACTGTTGAACTGACTCTCTATAGAGAAGGACAGAAGTGTTTATAGATGGAGGGAGGTTATTGATTAACTGTTGAACTGACTCTCTATAGAGAAGGACCGAAGTGTCTCTAGATGGAGGTTGTTGATTAACTTTTGAACTGACTCTCTATAGAGAAGAACAGAAGTGTTTATAGATGGAGGGAGGTTATTGATTAACTGTTGAACTGACTCGCTATAGAGAAGGACAGAAGTGTCTCTAGATGAAGGTTATTGATTAACTGTTGAACTGACTCTCTATAGAGAAGGACAGAAGTGTCTCTAGATGGAGGTTGTTGATTAACTGTTGAACTGACTCTCTATAGAGAAGGACAGAAGTGTTTATAGATGGAGGGAGGTTATTGATTAACTGTTGAACTGACTCTCTATAGAGAAGGACAGAAGTGTCTCTAGATGGAGGTTATTGATTAACTGTTGAACTGACTCTCTATAGAGAAGGACAGAAGTGTTTATAGATGGAGGAAGGTTATTGATTAACTGTTGAACTGACTCTCTATAGAGAAGAACAGGAAGGTTATTGATGAACAACAAAGTGTCTCTAGATGGAGGTTATTGATTAACTGTTGAACTGACTCTCTATAGAGAAGAACAGAAGTGTCTCTAGATGGAGGGAGGTTATTGATTAACTGTTGAACTGACTCTCTATAGAGAAGAACAGAAGTATCTCTAGGAGGGAGGTTATTGATTAACTGTTGAACTGACTCTCTACAGAGAAGGACAGAAGTGTTTATAGATGGAGGGAGGTTATTGATTAACTGTTGAACTGACTCTCTATAGAGAAGGACCGAAGTGTCTCTAGATGGAGGTTGTTGATTAACTTTTGAACTGACTCTCTATAGAGAAGAACAGAAGTGTTTATAGATGGAGGGAGGTTATTGATTAACTGTTGAACTGACTCTCTATAGAGAAGGACAGAAGTGTCTCTAGATGAAGGTTATTGATTAACTGTTGAACTGACTCTCTATAGAGAAGGACAGAAGTGTCTCTAGATGGAGGTTATTGATTAACTGTTGAACTGACTCTCTATAGAGAAGGACAGAAGTGTTTATAGATGGAGGGAGGTTATTGATTAACTGTTGAACTGACTCTCTATAGAGAAGAACAGAAGTGTCTCTAGGAGGGAGGTTATTGATTAACTGTTGAACTGACTCTCTATAGAGAAGAACAGAAGTGTCTCTAGGAGGGAGGTTATTGATTAACTGTTGAACTGACTCTCTATAGAGAAGAACAGAAGTGTCTCTAGATGGAGGGAGGTTATTGATTAACTGTTGAACTGACTCTCTATAGAGAAGAACAGAAGTGTCTCTAGGAGGGAGGTTATTGATTAACTGTTGAACTGACTCTCTATAGAGAAGAACAGAAGTGTCTCTAGGAGGGAGGTTATTGATTAACTGTTGAACTGACTCTCTATAGAGAAGAACAGAAGTGTCTCTAGGAGGGAGGTTATTGATTAACTGTTGAACTGACTCTCTATAGAGAAGGACAGAAGTGTCTCTAGATGAAGGTTATTGATTAACTGTTGAACTGACTCTCTATAGAGAAGAACAGAAGTGTCTCTAGATGGAGGGAGGTTATTGATTAACTGTTGAACTGACTCTCTATAGAGAAGAACAGAAGTGTCTCTAGGAGGGAGGTTATTGATTAACTGTTGAACTGACTCTCTATAGAGAAGAACAGAAGTGTCTCTAGGAGGGAGGTTATTGATTAACTGTTGAACTGACTCTCTATAGAGAAGGACAGAAGTGTCTCTAGATGGAGGTTATTGATTAACTGTTGAACTGACTCTCTATAGAGAAGGACAGAAGTGTCTCTAGATGAAGGTTATTGATTAACTGTTGAACTGACTCTCTATAGAGAAGGACAGAAGTGTCTCTAGGAGGGAGGTTATTGATTAACTGTTGAACTGACTCTCTATAGAGAAGAACAGAAGTGTCTCTAGATGGAGGTTATTGATTAACTGTTGAACTGACTCTCTATAGAGAAGGACAGAAGTGTTTATAGATGGAGGGAGGTTATTGATTAACTGTTGAACTGACTCTATAGAGAAGAACAGAAGTGTCTCTAGATGAAGGTTGTTGATTAACTGTTGAACTGACTCTCTATAGAGAAGAACAGAAGTGTCTCTAGATGGAGGTTGTTGATTAACTGTTGAACTGACTCTCTATAGAGAAGAACAGAAGTGTCTCTAGATGAAGGTTATTGATTAACTGTTGAACTGACTCTCTATAGAGAAGAACAGAAGTGTCTCTAGATGGAGGTTGTTGATTAACTGTTGAACTGACTCTCTATAGAGAAGAACAGAAGTGTCTCTAGATGGAGGGAGGTTATTGATTAACTGTTGAACTGACTCTCTATAGAGAAGGACAGAAGTGTTTATAGATGGAGGGAGGTTATTGATTAACTGTTGAACTGACTCTCTATAGAGAAGGACAGAAGTGTTTATAGATGGAGGGAGGTTATTGATTAACTGTTGAACTGACTCTCTATAGAGAAGGACAGAATTGTTTATAGATGGAGGGAGGTTATTGATTAACTGTTGAACTGACTCTCTATAGAGAAGAACAGAAGTGTCTCTAGATGGAGGTTATTGATTAACTGTTGAACTGACTCTCTATAGAGAAGGACCGAAGTGTCTCTAGATGGAGGTTATTGATTAACTGTTGAACTGACTCTCTATAGAGAAGGACAGAAGTGTTTATAGATGGAGGGAGGTTATTGATTAACTGTTGAACTGACTCTCTATAGAGAAGGACAGAAGTGTTTATAGATGGAGGGAGGTTATTGATTAACTGTTGAACTGACTCTCTATAGAGAAGGACCGAAGTGTCTCTAGATGGAGGTTATTGATTAACTGTTGAACTGACTCTCTATAGAGAAGGACAGAAGTGTTTATAGATGGAGGGAGGTTATTGATTAACTGTTGAACTGACTCTCTATAGAGAAGGACAGAAGTGTTTATAGATGGAGGGAGGTTATTGATTAACTGTTGAACTGACTCTCTATAGAGAAGGACAGAAGTGTTTATAGATGGAGGGAGGTTATTGATTAACTGTTGAACTGACTCTCTATAGAGAAGGACAGAAGTGTCTCTAGATGAAGGTTATTGATTAACTGTTGAACTGACTCTCTATAGAGAAGGACAGAAGTGTCTCTAGATGGAGGTTGTTGATTAACTGTTGAACTGACTCTCTATAGAGAAGGACAGAAGTGTTTATAGATGGAGGGAGGTTATTGATTAACTGTTGAACTGACTCTCTATAGAGAAGGACCGAAGTGTCTCTAGATGGAGGTTGTTGATTAACTTTTGAACTGACTCTCTATAGAGAAGAACAGAAGTGTTTATAGATGGAGGGAGGTTATTGATTAACTGTTGAACTGACTCTCTATAGAGAAGGACAGAAGTGTCTCTAGATGAAGGTTATTGATTAACTGTTGAACTGACTCTCTATAGAGAAGGACAGAAGTGTCTCTAGATGGAGGTTGTTGATTAACTGTTGAACTGACTCTCTATAGAGAAGGACAGAAGTGTTTATAGATGGAGGGAGGTTATTGATTAACTGTTGAACTGACTCTCTATAGAGAAGGACAGAAGTGTCTCTAGATGGAGGTTATTGATTAACTGTTGAACTGACTCTCTATAGAGAAGGACAGAAGTGTTTATAGATGGAGGAAGGTTATTGATTAACTGTTGAACTGACTCTCTATAGAGAAGAACAGAAGTGTCTCTAGATGGAGGTTATTGATTAACTGTTGAACTGACTCTCTATAGAGAAGAACAGAAGTGTCTCTAGATGGAGGGAGGTTATTGATTAACTGTTGAACTGACTCTCTATAGAGAAGAACAGAAGTATCTCTAGGAGGGAGGTTATTGATTAACTGTTGAACTGACTCTCTACAGAGAAGGACAGAAGTGTTTATAGATGGAGGGAGGTTATTGATTAACTGTTGAACTGACTCTCTATAGAGAAGGACCGAAGTGTCTCTAGATGGAGGTTGTTGATTAACTTTTGAACAGACTCTCTATAGAGAAGAACAGAAGTGTTTATAGATGGAGGGAGGTTATTGATTAACTGTTGAACTGACTCTCTATAGAGAAGGACAGAAGTGTCTCTAGATGAAGGTTATTGATTAACTGTTGAACTGACTCTCTATAGAGAAGGACAGAAGTGTCTCTAGATGGAGGTTGTTGATTAACTGTTGAACTGACTCTCTATAGAGAAGGACAGAAGTGTCTCTAGATGGAGGTTATTGATTAACTGTTGAACTGACTCTCTATAGAGAAGGACAGAAGTGTCTCTAGATGAAGGTTATTGATTAACTGTTGAACTGACTCTCTATAGAGAAGGACAGAAGTGTCTCTAGGAGGGAGGTTATTGATTAACTGTTGAACTGACTCTCTATAGAGAAGAACAGAAGTGTCTCTAGATGGAGGTTATTGATTAACTGTTGAACTGACTCTCTATAGAGAAGGACAGAAGTGTTTATAGATGGAGGGAGGTTATTGATTAACTGTTGAACTGACTCTCTATAGAGAAGAACAGAAGTATCTCTAGGAGGGAGGTTATTGATTAACTGTTGAACTGACTCTCTACAGAGAAGGACAGAAGTGTTTATAGATGGAGGGAGGTTATTGATTAACTGTTGAACTGACTCTATAGAGAAGAACAGAAGTGTCTCTAGATGAAGGTTGTTGATTAACTGTTGAACTGACTCTCTATAGAGAAGAACAGAAGTGTCTCTAGATGGAGGTTGTTGATTAACTGTTGAACTGACTCTCTATAGAGAAGAACAGAAGTGTTTATAGATGGAGGGAGGTTATTGATTAACTGTTGAACTGACTCTCTATAGAGAAGGACCGAAGTGTCTCTAGATGGAGGTTGTTGATTAACTTTTGAACTGACTCTCTATAGAGAAGAACAGAAGTGTTTATAGATGGAGGGAGGTTATTGATTAACTGTTGAACTGACTCTCTATAGAGAAGGACAGAAGTGTCTTTAGATGAAGTTTATTGATTAACTGTTGAACTGACTCTCTATAGAGAAGGACAGAAGTGTCTCTAGATGGAGGTTGTTGATTAACTGTTGAACTGACTCTCTATAGAGAAGGACAGAAGTGTCTCTAGATGGAGGTTATTGATTAACTGTTGAACTGACTCTCTATAGAGAAGGACAGAAGTGTCTCTAGATGAAGGTTATTGATTAACTGTTGAACTGACTCTCTATAGAGAAGGACAGAAGTGTCTCTAGGAGGGAGGTTATTGATTAACTGTTGAACTGACTCTCTATAGAGAAGAACAGAAGTGTCTCTAGATGGAGGTTATTGATTAACTGTTGAACTGACTCTCTATAGAGAAGGACAGAAGTGTTTATAGATGGAGGGAGGTTATTGATTAACTGTTGAACTGACTCTATAGAGAAGAACAGAAGTGTCTCTAGATGAAGGTTGTTGATTAACTGTTGAACTGACTCTCTATAGAGAAGAACAGAAGTGTCTCTAGATGGAGGTTGTTGATTAACTGTTGAACTGACTCTCTATAGAGAAGAACAGAAGTGTCTCTAGATGAAGGTTATTGATTAACTGTTGAACTGACTCTCTATAGAGAAGAACAGAAGTATCTCTAGGAGGGAGGTTATTGATTAACTGTTGAACTGACTCTCTACAGAGAAGGACAGAAGTGTTTATAGATGGAGGGAGGTTATTGATTAACTGTTGAACTGACTCTCTATAGAGAAGGACCGAAGTGTCTCTAGATGGAGGTTGTTGATTAACTTTTGAACTGACTCTCTATAGAGAAGGACAGAAGTGTCTCTAGATGGAGGTTATTGATTAACTGTTGAACTGACTCTCTATAGAGAAGAACAGAAGTGTCTCTAGATGGAGGGAGGTTATTGATTAACTGTTGAACTGACTCTCTATAGAGAAGGACAGAAGTGTTTATAGATGGAGGGAGGTTATTGATTAACTGTTGAACTGACTCTCTATAGAGAAGGACAGAAGTGTTTATAGATGGAGGGAGGTTATTGATTAACTGTTGAACTGACTCTCTATAGAGAAGGACAGAATTGTTTATAGATGGAGGGAGGTTATTGATTAACTGTTGAACTGACTCTCTATAGAGAAGAACAGAAGTGTTTATAGATGGAGGGAGGTTATTGATTAACTGTTGAACTGACTCTCTATAGAGAAGGACCGAAGTGTCTCTAGATGGAGGTTGTTGATTAACTGTTGAACTGACTCTCTATAGAGAAGGACAGAAGTGTCTCTAGATGAAGGTTATTGATTAACTGTTGAACTGACTCTCTATAGAGAAGAACAGAAGTATCTCTAGGAGGGAGGTTATTGATTAACTGTTGAACTGACTCTCTACAGAGAAGGACAGAAGTGTTTATAGATGGAGGGAGGTTATTGATTAACTGTTGAACTGACTCTCTATAGAGAAGGACAGAAGTGTCTCTAGATGAAGGTTATTGATTAACTGTTGAACTGACTCTCTATAGAGAAGGACAGAAGTGTTTATAGATGGAGGGAGGTTATTGATTAACTGTTGAACTGACTCTCTATAGAGAAGAACAGAAGTGTCTCTAGATGGAGGTTATTGATTAACTGTTGAACTGACTCTCTATAGAGAAGAACAGAAGTGTCTCTAGATGGAGGGAGGTTATTGATTAACTGTTGAACTGACTCTCTATAGAGAAGGACAGAAGTGTCTCTAGATGGAGGAAGGTTATTGATTAACTGTTGAACTGACTCTCTATAGAGAAGGACAGAAGTGTTTATAGATGGAGGTTATTGATTAACTGTTGAACTGACTCTCTATAGAGAAGGACAGAAGTGTCTCTAGATGGAGGTTATTGATTAACTGTTGAACTGACTCTCTATAAAGAAGAACAGAAGTGTTTATAGATGGAGGGAGGTTATTGATTAACTGTTGAACTGACTCTCTATAGAGAAGAACAGAAGTGTTTATAGATGGAGGGAGGTTATTGATTAACTGTTGAACTGACTCTCTATAGAGAAGGACAGAAGTGTCTCTAGATGGAGGGAGGTTATTGATTAACTGTTGAACTGACTCTCTATAGAGAAGGACAGAAGTGTCTCTAGATGGAGGGAGGTTATTGATTAACTGTTGAACTGACTCTCTAGAGAAGGACAGAAGTGTCTCTAGATGGAGGTTATTGATTAACTGTTGAACTGACTCTCTATAGAGAAGGACAGAAGTGTTTATAGATGGAGGGATGTTATTGATTAACTGTTGAACTGACTCTCTATAGAGAATGACAAAAGTGTCTCTAGATGGAGGTTATTGATTAACTGTTGAACTGACTCTCTATAGAGAAGAACAGAAGTGTCTCTAGGAGGGAGGTTATTGATTAACTGTTGAACTGACTCTCTATAGAGAAGAAAAGAAGTGTCTCTAGATGGAGGTTATTGATTAACTGTTGAACTGACTCTCTATAGAGAAGGACAGAAGTGTTTATAGATGGAGGAAGGTTATTGATTAACTGTTGAACTGACTCTCTATAGAGAAGGACAGAAGTGTCTCTAGATGGAGGTTATTGATTAACTGTTGAACTGACTCTCTATAAAGAAGAACAGAAGTGTTTATAGATGGAGGGAGGTTATTGATTAACTGTTGAACTGACTCTCTATAGAGAAGGACAGAAGTGTCTCTAGATGGAGGGAGGTTATTGATTAACTGTTGAACTGACTCTCTATAGAGAAGGACAGAAGTGTCTCTAGATGGAGGGAGGTTATTGATTAACTGTTGAACTGACTCTCTAGAGAAGGACAGAAGTGTCTCTAGATGGAGGTTATTGATTAACTGTTGAACTGACTCTCTATAGAGAAGGACAGAAGTGTTTATAGATGGAGGGATGTTATTGATTAACTGTTGAACTGACTCTCTATAGAGAATGACAAAAGTGTCTCTAGATGGAGGTTATTGATTAACTGTTGAACTGACTCTCTATAGAGAAGAACAGAAGTGTCTCTAGGAGGGAGGTTATTGATTAACTGTTGAACTGACTCTCTATAGAGAAGAAAAGAAGTGTCTCTAGATGGAGGTTATTGATTAACTGTTGAACTGACTCTCTATAGAGAAGGACAGAAGTGTTTATAGATGGAGGAAGGTTATTGATTAACTGTTGAACTGACTCTCTATAGAGAAGGACAGAAGTGTTTATAGATGGAGGAAGGTTATTGATTAACTGTTGAACTGACTCTCTATAGAGAAGGACAGAAGTGTTTATAGATGGAGGAAGGTTATTGATTAACTGTTGAACTGACTCTCTAGAGAAGAACATAAGATAGATGGAGGACATTGATTAACTGTTGAACTGACTCTAGAAGGACAGAAGTGTTTATAGATGGAGGTTATTGATTAACTGTTGAACTGACTCTCTATAGAGAAGAACAGAAGTGTTTATAGATGGAGGAAGGTTATTGATTAACTGTTGAACTGACTCTCTATAGAGAAGGACAGAAGTGTCTCTAGATGAAGGGTATTGATTAACTGTTGAACTGACTCTCTATAGAGGACAGAAGTGTCTCTAGATGGAGATTAGAACTGACTCTCTAGAGAATGGAAGTGTTTATAGATGGAGGGAGGTTATTGATTAACTGTTGAACTGACTCTCTATAGAGAAGGACAGAAGTGTTTATAGATGGAGGGAGGTTATAGATTAACTGTTGAACTGACTCTCTATAGAGAAGGACAGAAGTGTCTCTAGGAGGGAGGTTATTGATTAACTGTTGAACTGACTCTCTATAGAGAAGGACAGAATTGTTTCTAGATGGAGGGAGGTTATTGATTAACTGTTGAACTGACTCTCTATAGAGAAGGACAGAATTGTTTCTAGATGGAGGGAGGTTATTGATTAACTGTTGAACTGACTCTCTATAGAGAATGACAGAAGTGTTACGAGATGCAGGGAGGTTATTGATTAACTGTTGAACTGACTCTCTGTAGAGAAGAACAGAAGTGTCTCTAGATGGAGGGAGGTTATTGATTAACTGTTGAACTGACTCTCTATAGAGAAGTACAGAAGTGCCCAGGTGCTGTTTCAGTCTTCAGGAATGTCAGTAATTTCAGGGTAGAACTGTAGAGCTGTAGAACTTCAAGTTCTAGATTCCAGTTGTTTGTTCTGCGTTCCGGTTCTTTATCCTTCCTTTCACTGCTCTGCTCTTCCTCCCCAAGCTATTGTGTCAGGATTAGACCCTAAGCTCTCAGGTCACGCCAAGGTATGTGTTTGTTTGTTGGTGTGTGTGTGTGTGTATGTGCGTGAGCTTGCATTTCTTATTAGCATATCCCAAGCTCCACGATCCTAATAAGGCCATTATACTTATGTTACTATAATAATCTGTTAATTTTAATGGTTTTGATATCAGATCACGTCTTCAATTACCACTAACTAAAATCCCATTTCATTATCCCCGTGAATATTGTTCTTATATAAGTCAGCAGTCACACAGGAGAAAATACCATTGTGTTAACTCATGAAAGTACCAGCCCTGGATCACCCAGTTTGTGCCCTGGGCGATCATACTCCAAACCGCCCGTTAATGTCTTCTAAAATATTTTCTTCTGGCTCCGGATTAGTTTTCTGTTTTCGTTTCTCAAAACAAGCAGAACGGTAGCTTGAGGTAACTCTCCAAGCCTTGGATTGGCAGACAGACAGACAGACAGACAGACAGACAGACAGACAGACAGACAGACAGACAGACAGACAGACAGACAGACAGACAGACAGACAGACAGACAGACAGACAGACAGACAGACAGACAGACAGACAGACAGACAGACAGACAGACAGACAGACAGACAGACAGACAGACAGACAGACAGACAGATAGACAGACAGACACAGGTACAGGTGTGTGTACAGGTACCTGGAACTGTGACTCAGGTATCAACAACCACATCTAGTTAGCAAATTTCAAATGACACTCCTCTCTTCCAAAGGCACATATCTGACATCATGAGGACACACAGAATGGGCTTGTGACTCTGTACATCATGAGGACACAGGGAATGGGCTTGTGATTCTGTACATCATGAGGACACACAGAATGGGCTTGTGACTCTGTACATCATGAAGACACACGGAATGGGCTTGTGACTCTGTACATCATGAAGACACACGGAATGGGCTTGTGACTCTGTACATCATGAGGACACACGGAATGGGCTTGTGACTCTGTACATCATGAGGACACAGAATGGGCTTGTGACTCTGTACATCATGTTGACACACAGAATGGGCTTGTGACCCTGTACATCATGAGGACACACAGAATGGGCTTGGTTACAGCTTGGATAACAACAGAGAGGAAAGACACGCATGTCTTGTAAAAACTGAAGACAAGAGACGAGAGGAGACGAGAGGAGAAAACAGACGAGAGGAGACGAGAGGAGACGAGAGGAGAGTAGAAACCAGAGGAGACGAGAGGAGAAAAGAGGAGAGTAGAAACCAGAGACGAGAGGAGAAAAGAGACGAGAGGAGAAAAGAGACGAGAGGAGACGAGAGGAGACGAGAGAAGAAAAGAGACGAGAGGAGACGAGAGGAGACGAGAGGAGAGTAGAAACCAGAGGAGACGAGAGGAGAAAAGAGACGAGAGGAGAAAATAGACGAGAGGAGACGAGAGGAGAAAAGAGGAGAGTAGAAACCAGAGGAGACGAGAGGAGACGAGAGGAGGCGAGAGGAGAAAAGAGACGAGAGGAGACGAGAGGAGAGTAGAAACCAGAGGAGACGAGAGGAGAGTAGAGACGAGAGGAGACGAGAGGAGAAAAGAGGAGAGTAGAAACCAGAGGAGACGAGAGGAGAGAAGAGGAGAGTAGAAACAAGAGGAGACGAGAGGAGAAAAGAGGAGAGTAGAAACGAGAGGAGACGAGAGGAGAAAAGAGGAGAGTAGAAACCAGAGGAGACGAGAGGAGAAAAGAGAAGAGAAGGGAAGAGAGGAGGAGATGAGAAAATGGAAGAGAAGAGAGATAAGAAAATGTGACAGGTGCAGATCAATTCCACATGTAAAGTCCAACAGTTATAACCAATAGTCCAACAGTTATAACCAATAGTCCAGTCCAACAGTTATAACCAATAGTCCAGTCCAACAGTTATAACCAATAGTCCAGTCCAACAGTTATAACCAATAGTCCAGTCCAACAGTTATAACCAATAGTCCAACAGTTATAACCAATAGTCCAGTCCAACAGTTATAACCAATAGTCCAACAGTTATAACCAATAGTCCAACAGTTATAACCAGTAGTCCAACAGTTATAACCAATAGTCAACAGTTATAACCAATAGTTCAGTCCAACAGTTATAACCAATAGTCCAACAGTTATAACCAATAGTCCAACAGTTATAACCAATAGTCCAACAGTTATAACCAATAGTCCAGTCCAACAGTTATAACCAGTAGTCCAACAGTTATAACCAATAGTCCAACAGTTATAACCAATAGTCCAACAGTTATAACCAATAGTCCAACAGTTATAACCAATAGTCCAACAGTTATAACCAATAGTCCAACAGTTATAACCAATAGTCCAACAGTTATAACCAATAGTTCAACAGTTATAACCAATAGTCCAACAGTTATAACCAATAGTCAAACAGTTATAACCAATAGTCCAGTCCAACAGTTTATAACCAATAGTCCAACAGTTATAACCAATAGTCCAGTCCAACAGTTATAACCAATAGTCCAGTCCAACAGTTTATAACCAATAGTCCAACAGTTATAACCAATAGTCCAGTCCAACAGTTATAACCAATAGTCCAGTCCAACAGTTATAACCAATAGTCCAGTCCAACAGTTATAACCAATAGTCCAGTCCAACAGTTATAACCAATAGTCCAGTCCAACAGTTATAACCAATAGTCCAACAGTTATAACCAATAGTCCAACAGTTATAACCAATAGTCCAGTCCAACAGTTTATAACCAATAGTCCAACAGTTATAACCAATAGTCCAGTCCAACAGTTTATAACCAATAGTCCAACAGTTATAACCAGTAGTCCAACAGTTATAACCAATAGTCCAACAGTTATAACCAATAGTCCAACAGTTATAACCAATAGTCCAACAGTTATAACCAATAGTCCAACAGTTTATAACCAATAGTCCAACAGTTTATAACCAATAGTTCAACAGTAATAACCAATAGTCCAGTCCAACAGTTATAACCAATAGTCCAGCCCAACAGTTATAACCAGTAGTCCAACAGTTATAACCAATAGTTCAACAGTTATAACCAATAGTCCAACAGTTATAACCAATAGTCCAGTCCAACAGTTATAACCAATAGTCCAACAGTTATAACCAATAGTCCAACAGTTATAACCAATAGTCCAACAGTTATAACCAATAGTCCAACAGTTATAACCAATAGTCCAGTCCAACAGTTTATAACCAATAGTCCAACAGTTATAACCAGTAGTCCAACAGTTATAACCAATAGTCCAACAGTTATAACCAATAGTCCAACAGTTATAACCAATAGTCCAACAGTTATAACCAATAGTCCAACAGTTTATAACCAATAGTCCAACAGTTTATAACCAATAGTTCAACAGTTATAACCAATAGTCCAGTCCAACAGTTATAACCAATAGTCCAGCCCAACAGTTATAACCAGTAGTCCAACAGTTATAACCAATAGTTCAACAGTTATAACCAATAGTCCAACAGTTATAACCAATAGTCCAGTCCAACAGTTATAACCAATAGTCCAACAGTTATAACCAATAGTCCAACAGTTATAACCAATAGTCCAACAGTTATAACCAATAGTCCAACAGTTATAACCAGTAGTCCAACAGTTATAACCAATAGTCCAACAGTTATAACCAATAGTCCAGTCCAACAGTTTATAACCAATAGTCCAACAGTTATAACCAGTAGTCCAACAGTTATAACCAATAGTCCAACAGTTATAACCAATAGTCCAACAGTTATAACCAATAGTCCAACAGTTATAACCAATAGTCCAACAGTTTATAACCAATAGTCCAACAGTTTATAACCAATAGTTCAACAGTTATAACCAATAGTCCAGTCCAACAGTTATAACCAATAGTCCAGCCCAACAGTTATAACCAGTAGTCCAACAGTTATAACCAATAGTTTAACAGTTATAACCAATAGTCCAACAGTTATAACCAATAGTCCAACAGTTATAACCAGTAGTCCAACAGTTATAACCAATAGTCCAACAGTTATAACCAATAGTCCAACAGTTATAACCAATAGTCCAACAGTTATAACCAATAGTCCAACAGTTATAACCAATGTCAGTCCAACAGTTATAACCAATAGTCCAGTTATAACCAATAGTATTAAACCAATAGTCCAACAGTTATAACCAATAGTCCAACAGTTATAACCAGTAGTCCAACAGTTATAACCAATAGTCCAACAGTTATAACCAATAGTCCAACAGTTATAACCAATAGTCCAACAGTTATAACCAATAGTCCAACAGTTATAACCAATAGTCCAACAGTTATAACCAATAGTCCAGTCCAACAGTTATAACCAATAGTCCAACAGTTATAACCAAGTAGTCCAAACAGTTATAACCAATAGTCCAGTAGTCCAACAGTTATAACCAGTAGTCCAACAGTTATAACCAGTAGTCCAACAGTTATAACCAATAGTCCAACAGTTATAACCAATAGTCCAACAGTTATAACCAATAGTCCAGTCCAACAGTTATAACCAATAGTCCAACAGTTATAACCAATAGTCCAACAGTTATAACCAGTAGTCCAACAGTTATAACCAATAGTCCAACAGTTATAACCAGTAGTCCAACAGTTATAACCAGTAGTCCAACAGTTATAACCAGTAGTCCAACAGTTATAACTAATAGTCCAATAGTTATAACCAATAGTCCAACAGTTATAACCAATAGTCCAGTCCAACAGTTATAACCAATAGTCCAGTCCAACAGTTATAACCAATAGTCCAGTCCAACAGTTATAACCAATAGTCCAACAGTTTATAACCAATAGTCCAACAGTTATAACCAATAGTCCAGTCCAACAGTTTATAACCAATAGTCCAGTCCAACAGTTATAACCAATAGTCCAACAGTTATAACCAATAGTCCAACAGTTATAACCAGTAGTCCAACAGTTATAACCAGTAGTCCAACAGTTATAACCAGTTGTCCAACAGTTATAACCAGTAGTCCAACAGTTATAACCAGTAGTCCAACAGTTATAACCAATAGTCCAACAGTTATAACCAATAGTCCAACAGTTATAACCAATAGTACAACAGTTATAACCAATAGCCCAACAGTTATAACCAATAGTCCAACAGTTATAACCAATAGTCCAGTCCAACAGTTATAACCAATAGCCCAACAGTTATAACCAATAGTCCAACAGTTATAACCAATAGTCCAGTCCAACAGTTATAACCAGTAGTCCAACAGTTTATTACCAATAGTCAACAGTTATAACCAATAGTCCAGTCCAACAGTTATAACCAATAGTCCAACAGTTATAACCAATAGTCCAACAGTTATAACCAATAGTCCAACAGTTATAACCAATAGTCCAGTCCAACAGTTATAACCAATAGTCCAGTCCAACAGTTATAACCAATAGTCCTGTCCAACAGTTATAACCAGTAGTCCAGTCCAACAGTTATAACCAATAGTCCAACAGTTATAACCAATAGTCCAGTCCAACAGTTTATAACCAATAGTCCAGTCCAACAGTTATAACCAGTAGTCCAACAATTATAACCAATAGTCCAACAGTTATAACCAATAGTCCAACAGTTTATAACCAATAGTCCAACAGTTATAACCAATAGTCCAGTCCAACAGTTATAACCAGTAGTCCAACAGTTATAACCAATAGTCCAGTCCAACAGTTATAACCAATAGTCAACAGTTATAACCAATAGTCCAACAGTTATAACCAATAGTCCAACAGTTATAACCAGTAGTCCAACAGTTATAACCAGTAGTCCAACAGTTATAACCAATAGTCCAACAGTTATAACCAATAGTCCAGTCCAACAGTTATAACCAATAGTCCAACAGTTATAACAAATAGTCCAACAGTTATAACCAATAGTCCAGTCCAACAGTTATAACCAGTAGTCCAACAGTTATAACCAATAGTCCAACAGTTATAACCAATAGTCCAACAGTTATAACCAATAGTCCAACAGTTATAACCAATAGTCCAGTCCAACAGTTATAACCAATAGTCCAGTCCAACAGTTATAACCAATAGTCCAGTCCAACAGTTATAACCAATAGTCCAACAGTTATAACCAACAGTTATAACCAATAGTCCAACAGTTATAACCAATAGTCCAACAGTTATAACCAATAGTCCAACAGTTATAACCAATAGTCCAGTCCAACAGTTATAACCAATAGTCCAACAGTTATAACCAATAGTCCAACAGTTATAACCAATAGTCCAACAGTTATAACCAATAGTCCAGTCCAACAGTTATAACCAATTGTCCAGTCCAACAGTTATAACCAGTAGTCCAACAGTTATAACCAATAGTCCAACAGTTATAACCAATAGTCCAACAGTTTATAACCAATAGTCCAGTCCAACAGTTATAACCAATAGTCCAACAGTTATAACCAATAGTTCAACAGTTATAACCAATAGTCCAACAGTTATAACCAATAGTCCAACAGTTATAACCAATAGTCCAACAGTTATAACCAATAGTGCAGTCCAACAGTTATAACCAATAGTCAACAGTTATAACCAATAGTCCAACAGTTTATAACCAGTAGTCCAGTCCAACAGTTATAACCAGTAGTCCAGTCCAACAGTTGCACCATCAAATGAACTGTGTGCGCGATGGAGAAGTTTTCTATCACGTTCATCATCAGCGAAGGTCAAAGGTTACGAAAGCAGTTAAAATCCATGCAGTCACAAACCACTGATCCACCAACAGGTCAATACTAGTGCACTATATAGGGAACAGGGTGCGATTTGGGCCGTCCTCTCAGGATGGATGCTATAACCTAATCTGAGCAGAAGTCCGGATGGATAACCCCCCCCCCCCACATGTCATTGTAACCAACGGCTGGCTGGGTCAGTCCACTCTTAAGCTCTTAAAGACACTCTGCTAAACCCCAGTAGAAAGCTACTGCTGGGAAAAGCACTCACTCTAATGCAGTGGAATAAGATAGAGGAAGCCACATTAAAACACTGTTCTGTGCATGTGCCCCAAAATGGCACCCTATTCCCTAAGTAGTGCACTACTTTAGACCAGGGCCCTATAGGGGCTCTGATTGGCCCTGGTCTAAAGGCACTGCACTGACCAGGGCCCTATAGGGGCTCTGATTGGCCTTGGGCAAAGGCAGTGCACTACTTTTGACCACCCTACTCTTTGGCCCTGAAAGGCACTGCACTGACCAGGGCCCTATAGGGGCTCTGATTGGCCCTGGTCTAAAGGCAGTGCACTACTTGTGACCAGGGCCCTATAGGGGCTCTGATTGGCCCTGGTCTAAAGGCAGTGCACTGACCAGGGCCCTATAGGGGCTCTGATTGGCCCTGGTCTAAAGGCAGAGCGCTATATAGAGAATAGGGTGCCATTTGAGATCCAGCCTGTGTCAATAAGGAGGGGGGGGGGTTATTGAACTGGTTTGGTGAACTTAGGACTGTGGATATTAAACACTCTTTAGGTTGTGTGTGTGTGTGTGTGTGCGTGTGTGTGTGTGTGTGTGTGTGTGTGGAACCACTCTTTCAGATTGTGTGTGTGTGAAGAACCACTCTGCAGGTTGTGTGTGTGTGTGTGAGTGTGTGTGTGTGTGTGTGTGTGTGAAGAACCACTCTGCAGGTTGTGTGTGTGTCTGTGAGTGTGTGTGTGTGTGTGTGTGTGTGTGAAAGAACCACTCTTTCAGATTGTGTGTGTGTGAAGAACCACTCTGCAGGTTGTGTGTGCGTGTGTGTGTGTGTGTGTGTGTGTGTGTGTGTGTGTGTGTGTGTGTGTGTGTGTGTGTGTGTGTGTGTGTGTGAAGAACCACTCTGCAGGTTGTGTGTGTGTGTGTGTGTGTGTGTGTGTGTGTGTGTGTGTGTGTGTGTGTGTGTGTGTGTGTGTGTGTGTGTGTGTGTGTGTGTGTGTGTGTGTGTGTGTGTGTGTGTGTGTGTGTGTGTGTGTGTGTGAAGAACCACTCTGCAGGTTGTGTGTGTGTGTGTGAGTGTGTGTGTGTGTGTGTGTGTGTGAAGAACCACTCTGCAGGTTGTGTGTGTGTGAGTGTGTGTGTGTGAAGAACCACTCTTCAGGTTGTGACTCCTGTCTCCCTCTGCCCATTTCCCCCTCACCGTATGGTGTGTACCTGTAGTATCCTAACGATGGGTTAGAAAAATGTGTTCTACTGACATTAGATGGAATGGCCTCATTCAATGCTTTTCTTACCAACAGGCTGTCGCTCCGAACCCACCTGAATAAATGCAATCCTCAGAGGAGACTGAGTGACTGGGATGTTTCATGGTAGAGGAGATTGAAGAGAGTGACTGGGATGTTTCATGGTAGAAACTGAGGAGAGTGACTGGGATGTTTCATGGTAGAGACTGAGGAGAGTGACTGGGATGTTTCATGGTAGAGACTGAGGAGAGTGACTGGGATGTTTCATGGTAGAGACTGAGGAGAGTGACTGGGATGTTTCATGGTAGAGACTGAGGAGAGTGACTGGGATGTTTCATGGTAGAGGAGACTGAAGAGAGTGACTGGGATGTTTCATGGTAGAGGAGACTGAAGAGAGTGACTGGGATGTTTCATGGTAGAGGAGATTGAAGAAAGTGACTGGGATGTTTCATGGTAGAGGAGACTGAAGAGAGTGACTGGGATGTTTCATGGTAGAGGAGACTGATGAGAGTGACTGGGATGTTTCATGGTAGAGGAGATTGAAGAAAGTGACTGGGATGTTTCATGGTAGAGACTGAGGAGAGTGACTGGGATGTTTCATGGTAGAGGAGATTGAAGAGAGTGACTGGGATTTTTCATGGTAGACACTGAAGAGAGTGACTGGGATGTTTCATGGTAGAGACTGAAGAGAGTGACTGGGATGTTTCATGGAAGAGACTGAAGAGAGTGACTGGGATGTTTCATGGTAGAGGAGACTGAGGAGAGTGACTGGGATGTTTCATGGTAGAGACTGAAGAGAGTGACTGGGATGTTTCATGGTAGAGGACACTGATGAGAGTGACTGGGATGTTTCATGGTAGAGACTGAAGAGAGTGACTGGGATGTTTCATGGTAGAGGAGACTGAAGAGAGTGACTGGGATGTTCCATGGTAGAGACTGAAGAGAGTGACTGAGATGTTTCATGGTAGAGGAGACTGAAGAGAGTGACTGGGATGTTCCATGGTAGAGACTGGAGAGAGTGACTGGGATGTTTCATGGTAGAGGAGACTGAAGAGAGTGACTGGGATGTTTCATGGTAGAGGAGACTGAAGAGAGTGACTGGGATGTTTCATGGTAGAGACTGAAGAGAGTGACTGGGATGTTTCATGGAAGAGACTGAGGAGAGTGACTGGGATGTTTCATGGAAGAGACTGAGGAGAGTGACTGTGATGTTTCATGGTAGAGACTGAAGAGAGTGACTGGGATGTTTCATGGTAGAGGAGACTGAAGAGAGTGACTGGGATGTTTCATGGTAGAGACTGAAGAGAGTGACTGGGATGTTTCATGGTAGAGACTGAAGAGAGTGACTGGGATGTTCCATGGTAGAGGAGACTGATGAGAGTGACTGGGATGTTTCATGGAAGAGACTGAAGAGAGTGACTGGGATGTTTCATGGTAGAGGAGACTAAAGAGAGTGACTTGGACGTTCCATGGTAGAGGAGACTGATGAGAGTGACTGGGATGTTTCATGGTAGAGGAGACTGAAGAGAGTGACTGGGATGTTTCATGGTAGAGACTGAAGAGAGTGACTGGGATGTTTCATGGAAGAGACTGAAAAGAGTGACTGGGATGTTTCATGGTAGAGGAGACTGAAGAGAGTGACTGGGATGTTTCATGGTAGAGGAGACTGAAGAGAGTGACTGGGATGTTTCATGGTAGAGACTGAGGAGAGTGACTGGGATGTTTCATGGTAGAGGAGACTGATGAGAGTGACTGGGATGTTTCATGGTAGAGACTGGAGAGAGTGACTGGGATGTTTCATGGTAGAGACTGAAGAGAGTGACTGGGATGTTTCATGGTAGAGACTGAGGAGAGTGACTGGGATGTTTCATGGTAGAGACTGAAGAGAGTGACTGGGATGTTTCATGGTAGAGACTGAGGAGAGTGACTGGGCTGTTTCATGATAGAGACTGAAGAGAGTGACTGGGATGTTTCATGGTAGAGACTGAGGAGAGTGACTGGGCTGTTTCATGATAGAGACTACAGGGTATTTGTCAAGGAGAAGAAAGAATCTGAAAAAATTAGGAACATTATTTGTCCAAGGCCAGCTGTTAAAACACAGATTGGTTGCACAACAGTGCCCTCTGTTGGTTAAATTGGGAACTACCCGGCTGGCATTGAGACCTGCAATTCATCATCCCATTATTATCCAAGTTACTAGTCCCATGTTATTTACTGGAGAACAGTCCTCCTTCCCCCCTGTCATCCAATCCTCCAGTAAACTAGTCCCATGTTATTTACAGGAGAACAGTCCTCCTTCCCCCCAGTCATCCAATCCTCCAGTAAACTAGTCTCATGTTATTTACAGGAGAACAGTCCTCCTTCCCCCCAGTCATCCAATCCTCCTGTAAACTAGTCCCATGTTATTTACAGGAGAACAGTCCTCCTTCCCCCCAGTCATCCAATCCTCCTGTAAACTAGTCCCATGTTATTTACAGGAGAACAGTCCTCCTTCCCCCCAGTCATCCAAACCTCCT
>NW_025747355.1:45000-59563 GCF_021184085.1 Oncorhynchus gorbuscha | reverse complement strand
ACAAAGCACCTGGCCCGGATGGCATTCCACCTGAGCTGTTACTACAAAGCACCTGGCCCGGATGGCATTCCCCCTGAGCTGTTACTACAAAGCACCTGGCCCGGATGGCATTCCACCTGGACTGTTACTACAAAACACCTGTCCCGGATGGCATTCCACCTGGACTGTTACTACAAAACACCTGGCCCGGATGGCATTCCACCTGAGCTGTTACTACAAAGCACCTGGCCCGGATGGCATTCCACCTGAGCTGTTACTACAAAGCACCTGGCCCGGATGGCATTCCACCTGGACTGTTACTACAAAGCACCTGGCCCGGATGGCATTCCACCTGGACTGTTACTACAAAACACCTGTCCCGGATGGCATTCCACCTGGACTGTTACTACAAAACACCTGTCCCGGATGGCATTCTACCTGGACTGTTAGTACATTTTGGGGGAATTTTAGGACCAGTATTATTGGAGTAAATTCATTCGGCCATCGACAGTATGCTCATGAAAAAAAAAACTCTTGCATTAATCTCTCTACTGCCAAGGGAAGGGAACGATCACACAGACTTTGCAAATTATCGTCCGATATATTTAATTAATTCGGACCAAAAATTGTATTTAAAAGTATTAAAAGTATTTGGATAAGTTGATACACATGGACCAGTCAGGTTTTGTGAAAGGTCTCCTTGCAGCTGACAATGTCAGACGATGAATGCATCGTAATACATGAAGCACAACAGCTGGACACGCCGTGTGCTGTGCTGTCTCTAGATGCTGAGAAGGCTTTGACAGGCTTGATTGGCAGTACTTGTGGGCTGTTTTGGAGAAATTTGGTTTGGGAAAGAATTTTATTGATATGGTTTGTGTGTTATAAACTAACACTGTTGCTATGGTTTCTACTAATGGCTTATACTCAAGTCCATTCCCTATTTTTCAGGGATGTAGACAAGGAGACGGCCTATCCCCAACGTTATTCATTTAGTCGCTAGAGCCTTAAGCCCAACATCTACAGCGGAATGTAGTGGGGCTTCTCCTACACTGATTACATCCTCCTCTCAAACCATATCACTATATGCAGACGATATTCTCTATCAAAAATTCAATCTCCTCTTTATTATCCACATTTGAAGAATTCAAATTGCTGTCCGGGTATAAAATAAATTGGACAAAATCAGCATTAATGTTACTGAATGAAGCGGCCAAAAAAGTTTCACTTCCCTCAACAATTCCTATGAAAACACAGCTCATGTATTTGGGTATTAGTATACAAACATCCCAAACATGGTCTGGTGAAGTTTAATTATGACAAGATGAACGAGAAGGAAGGAAGGAAGTTTAATGGGATTTAACAGTTTGGGAGAAGTTATCTGCTTCTTTACAAACTAGGGGCAGCTTCCATAAAGATGAATGTATTTCTACGTATTAGTTTCCTGAGCATGATGATCCCACTCCCTCCACCTGTAGACTATTGGGGAAGGGTTGATAATCGTATGATGATCCCACTTCCTCCACCTGTAGACTATTGGGGAAGGGTCGATAATCGTATGATGATCCCACTCCCTCCACCTGTAGACTATTGGGGAAGGGTTGATAATCGTATGATGATCCCACTCCCTCCACCTGTAGACTATTGGGGAAGGGTTGATAATCGTATGATGATCCCAGTCCCTCCACCTGTAGACTATTGGGGAAGGGTTGATAATCGTATGATGATCCCGATCCCTCCACCTGTAGACTATTGGGGAAGGGTTGATAATCGTATGATGATCCCACTCCCTCCACCTGTAGACTATTGGGGAAGGGTTGATAATCGTATGATGATCCCACTCCCTCCACCTGTAGACTATTGGGGAAGGGTTGATCATCGTATGATGATCCCGATCCCTCCACCTGTAGACTATTGGGGAAGGGTTGATAATCGTATGATGATCCCGATCCCTCCACCTGTAGACTATTGGGGAAGGGTTGATAATCGTATGATGATCCCGATCCCTCCACCTGTAGACTATTGGGGAAGGGTTGATAATCGTATGATGATCCCACTCCCTCCACCTGTAGACTATTGGGAAAGGATTTATTGGGGAAGGATTGATAAACATATGGAAATACCTTTGGAATGGCAAACATCCAAAGATTGGGTTTAAGGTGTAACAATGACAGAAGTGTCATGGTGGACTTGCATTACCAAATGTTTTGTATTTACCACCAGTCTTTCCAGTTACGCCCACTTAGATCATGGTTTGATCAGTCTACATCAGTCTTTCCAGTTACGCCCACTTAGATCATGGTTTGATCAGTCTACATCAGTCTTTCCAGTTACGCCCACTTAGATCATGGTTTGATCAGTCTACATCAGTCTTTCCAGTTACGCCCACTTAGATCATGTCCTTGTCCCAGGCATGGTCTTAGTTATACGGCCCACCGGCCAGGAGGCTCGAGGCAGCTGAGGGTCCACCATCATTACTACTTGGCCAGTTTCCAGGCTGGCCATTTCTCTACGCCATTTCCCTCTGTGCTGTAGACTTGGTAGGTAATCCCGAATGAATCGGGCCCAAAAATGGTCAGCTAAGATTTGGCTGTGTCGCCACCGGCGTCTGCCTACGAGGTTGGTATCAGCATACATGGCTTGAGGAAGTGACGCATCTCGGCGTCCCATCAAGAGCATATTCGGTGTAACCGGATCGGGGTCAGCGATGTCTGCAGAGAGATATCCCAAGGGTTTGGAGTTCAGAATCCCTTCCACCTCTATCAGGACAGTCCTCAAGACCGTTTCAGTGACAGTTTGGTCCCCTAGTACGACTCGTAAGGCCGTCTTTACAGATTTGATCTCTCGCTCCCATGTTCCTCCAAAATGAGGAGCGCCTGGAGGGTTAAATTTGAATGAGATTTGTTGGTCCATCAGCTGATCCTGGAAGCTGGGTTCCATGGCTTTGAAGGCTTCCTCCAACCTGGCTTCTCCTGCCTTGAAGTTCGTACCTCTGTCAGCCAGGATCTCGTAGGGTTTCCCCCCGGGAGATAAACCGCCGTAGGGCCATGAGGAAGGCTTCCGTATCCAAACTCTCCAGTAGGTCCAGGTGGACACATCTGGTTGTCATACACTTGAATAGAATGCCCCAGCGCTTTTCCACACGACGACCTAACTTGATCATCAAGGGGCCGAAGCAATCTACTCCTGTTGACCAGAAGGGTGGTTTAAGGAGGCGCAAGCGAGCAGGGGGTAAATCTGCCATTTTGGGCACCGTAGCTCCGGCCCGCCATCTCTGACATTCTACGCAGGCGTATTGGTGCTTACGAATGGCTCCTCGTCCTCCAATTATCCAGTACTTCCGCCTCATCTCCCCATAGACCCTCTCTGGCCCTGGGTGGAGAAGCCGCTCATCATAACTCTTGATGAGGACCCTGGTAAGAGGGTGTCTGGAGTCGAGGATAATTGGGTGGATAGCATCTGGGTCCAAAACCTCCGCTTGGCGCAGCCTCCCTCCGACTCTGATCACTCCAAGGATTGGATCATATTCTGGGGCAAGAGAGAAGACGGCTGCCCTTAGCCACTTCCCTACCGGCTTTCAGAGCTTTTAACTCCTCAGGGAAGCTAACTGCTTGTGCTTGCTGGAGGAGTAGTGTCTCTGCCGCGAGGGAGGTAGGTATAGAAGCCACCCCATCTGAGGTCTGGTTTGTGGCTGTGATCAGATCCGGCAGTGTTTGGGATTGTGTTAGGTCAGGGAGAGCCGTTGTTGGTTCCGTAGAAATGCTGTAGCATTGGGCAGACTTCCTTAACTCATGAGCTTCAGTCGGTCGGGAGGGGCCGCACGCCTGGGGGCTGTCGGCCACTCGTTCTCTGGTTGGGACAAGAATGGTGGTCCCAAGCTCCAGCGATGGGGTTTAGCCAATTCCTTAAGGGTTTTACCTCTAGTAATGTCATCAGCAGGATTGTTTATGCTATCAACATACCTCCAGTCCTGGACTTCTGTTAGGTCTTGGATTTCCGCAATGCGAGTCCCGACAAACACCTTATACCTGCAGGACTCCGACTTGAGCCATGTCAATACAGTGGTCGAATCACTCCAGTAGATGATCCTTTGGATTGGCAAGGTGAGCTCGGCTCGCAAGGTAGAGGCCAACTGGGCTCCGGAAAGGGCAGCACTGAGTTCCAGCCTAGGCATTGACAATTGCTTCTTGGGTGCGACCCTGGACCTGGCCATGACAAAGGAGACATGGGTGTGGCCTGCCTTATCCTCCACTCTAAGATAGGAAACCGCCCCATAAGCTCGCTCCGAAGCGTCACAGAACACATGCAGTTCCAGGCATGATCCCAGTTGGTCAACACAGGATGGTACATAACATCTTGGCATTTGGACATCAGAGAGCTCCGTTAACTCAGTTTCCCAACAGATCCATCGTTCCACTAGGTCAGCTGGGTGGATTGGTTCATCCCAGTCCCTCTTGGTCTGCCACAGGTCCTGGACTAAGACTTTGGCCCGTGTTGTGTATGGCAGGATATACCCAAGGGGATCGTATTGACTGGCCAGGGTCCGATAGATGGTGCGCAGAGTGGGGTTTCGGTACTCGGGGATGAGCGGTGCTTATACCCCAGGGTATCCGGTAGGCAGCTCCACCTCAGTCCTAGAGTGGGCTCTTCTGGGTTAGCACCAGACTGCGTTAGCCATAGTTCACTGCTACTGGACCTAGCTTGTGGCGGGAGGTGCTGGATAACCTCCGCTCTGTTACTAGCCCACTGTCGGACCTCAAATCCCCCTTTGGACAGGAGATTCCGCACTTTATCAAGGAGTGATTTCGCTTCAGCCGTGGATGGGATGCTTTGTAAGCAGTTATCCACATAGAAGGCATTTTCCACTGAATCCAATACTTCTGGGTCACTGTCTGGATGCTCCCGTGCGTGTCTCTGCAGAGCGTATATGGCACAGCAAGGACTGCAGGTGGTGCCGAATGGGAGTACCTGCCATTCATAGATTGTGGGCTCTGCATCTCGTTCCATATTTCGCCATATGAACCGGAGCAGTGTGGTGTCGGAAGGCAGTAAACGAATCTGATGAAACATGGCTTTGATGTCTCCACTTATGGCTGTAGAGTGCTGCCGGAACCGGAGAAGGACACCGAGCAAGGAAGGACCTAAGGTTGGTCCGGGGAGTAGACAGTCATTCAGGCTTTGACCAGCTGCTTGGAATGAACAGTTGAAGACAAGTCTATACTTCCCACCATGTTGCTGGATAACATGGTGAGGGAGATACCAGGATTCACGGAGTGCGTTTCCCTCTTCATGAGCTGTCACTTCAGTGACGTAGCCTGCCTTCACAAGGTTATGAATCTCTCGGTTATGAACTTCTGCAAGCTCAGGATTCTTCACCAGGCGTCGCTCTGTTCCATGCAGTAGTGGGAGTACAGCCCGTGTCGTGGTTGCTAGAGAAGGATGGTTGGGCACCCGTAGCAGTGGGGTTGCATACCTGCGAACGCCATCCATTTCAGTGGTGGTGGTGCTCTTCTCCAGGAGGTCTAATGCATAGGAGTCATTTTTCGAGCGAGTGACCTCCTGTAGCTTCCGGTTGGAGAAGGTGTCCATCTTCCATAGCATCTCAACATTCCGAAGGAGGTCAGTGGCTGCATCTGGATTGCTTCTGGTGAAGAGGACTTGCTGTGACTGTACAGCTTGGGTGGAGAGAAGTAGATGGGATGGACCTTGCACAGCCCAACCCAAGGATGTATGGACAGCAATGGGTCCTCCTTCTGGTCCAGCTCGTATAGGCTCAGTCGGGGTGACGAGATGTGGGTGGTCTGACCCAATCAGGATAAGTGGTGCTACTCTGGCCAGGTTAGGAAGAGGCAATCCTCGTAGATGAGGATATTGTTTCTGTAGAACACTTACCGGGCAGGAGTGCTCTGCGAGATTCAAGCCATCTGCCGTGAAGGCATTGGTGATGTTATAGGCCACGTCCCTGTTTCCTGAAGGTGAAATGCTAAAGGTTACAGCAGAGCCTTTCATTTGGATAACATCATGTCGCACCGTTCTGAGATTAAGGGTCTCGGGCGTCCCTTCCAGGTTAAGCTGACGGGTGGCCGCTGTGAGAATGATTGTTCTTTCTGACCCATCATCTAGAACGGCGAATGTATCAATGCTTCTCCCTTCACTTTGCAGAGTGACCTTGACCACCTTCAACATGACCCTTGGAGATCGGTTCTGCTGGTCGAGATACAGCTCCTTTGCAGCTCCTACCATGAGCATACTCTGCTCCTTCTTTGCTTGGGGAAATAGATCATGCAACACGGTGAGATGTATTTCTTTACAGCGGTTGCAGGGTTTCCTCAATGTGCAGGTCTCCACCTTATGGCTACGGGCACACTTGTAGCATCGCTCGCCTGAAGTGATCCAGGCCTTCAATTGAGTTTGAGTGAGCTTTTTTACTCTGGGGCATGAGCCAAGGAAGTGCCCCTTACTATTGCAATATGGGCAGTAAGGCTGGAATTTGATGTTCTTGCTCTTGAGAGGGGTCTTCTTCCCGGGTTCCTCCCGGCCTCACTATTTAAGTACATGGTAGTGGGATTTGGTCTTCTCTGTCCCTGCTGGCGTTCAAACTCCTTCCTTCCCCCTATGGCTATGGCGGAGATTGTGGCCTGGTGAGCGATGCTCTTCGCCTTTGCCTTCACCTCCAACCATGTGGCCAAGTCTCTGAGAGCATAGGTGCTTCTCGAGCCCTCTTTCAGGATGCCCTTATTCAAACAATGTTCAATGAAACTGTCTCTGAGGTACACTGGAAGTTTGCTGAGAAGCCTGTCCACGTGGGAGCCACATTTAAGCTCGTTCCCGTCTTCTCCTTCAACGGATTGGAGCATCGAGGTCAGGGATTGGACAGCCAGGGAGAATTCTTGGAAAGCAGCATGGTCTCCCATTTTAATTGGAGACGTGTTCAGGATGTTGTTTAGTTCATTCTGGACTAGCTGACGTGGCTCACCATATCTCGCCTTCAGGGCCTGGAGAGCTGCAGTGTATGGTGTTGCGGAGTGCATAAAGGATTGGGCCAGCCTGTATGCACTGGGAAACCGCAAATGATCCATTAGTACTTGGTATTTGTAGCGTTCTGACAGATGACCGTGAATACCCAGTAGGCTCTCCAATGCCATTTCCAAAAGGACAAATTCACTCTCCTTTCCGTTTTCAAAGTATGGCAGTTTGGGTCTGGGAATTCCATAGGCTGAGGCTACTAGAAGTTTCATAATGTTGGCTCCCTCTTCTGGTTGCGTGAAGGATAAACCCGGGACTTCTGATGAGCCCACTGTGGCCTCATTGGGCCGGTCACCTACTGTCCCAGACCCACCATTTGTGGCAGCCGGAATTGGGCGAGAGCCCTCCGACCTGTTGTTTGAGGACTGGCCTGGCCCTGGATGAAAGGAACGATTTGCCTTGGTTGGTAATTGGCGGAAAGGCGAAGGAGTGATGCTTTGTCCAGATGGAGGAATGCTAACTTGTGTCACTGGCATAGAGGGCGTTGGCGGAGCGGCCCGTCTCCCGTGCTCAGTGTTGGCTGTTGACCCCGGAGCCTCCGAGGACTGTGTGCCATGCTGTACCAGAGGGGCAGATTGGGAAAGAAAGGCAGACAGTTCAGGTCCATGTGGAGGGGTGGTCAGGTCAACTCCCTGTTCGTTCCTCTCCAGGAAGGATGAGACCATCCGTGCCTCCTCTAATTCCCTTCTGGCTTGACGATGCCGTCGCTGCTGTGCCAAGTCCTTGGCAATTAATTCCCTTTCCTGTAGAGCTCTACGGGCCTGCACATCCAATTGGTGACATCGTTCGTCAGCCTGTCGTTCCTCCTCAATCTGACGCTCAATTTCCTCCAAAGCTAATAGTTTCATCCTCTCTTGTAGGACAGCGGTCTGTGAATTGCTGAGGGCTAGTGAATGGCGGCTGCCATGGCCACTTCCAAAGGGGTATCCACTGGTCGAACTCCCACTCCGTCTAGAGTGCTTCGACAATTTCCCATTAGTTAAGGGCTGAGCGGAGCCTGCCTCTGGAAGCTGGTCGACCTGTGCAGTGGGAGTTACCTCTTCCATAGGTTCCTCACGTAGACCACTTTCCTGCTCCAAAGCAGTTTCCGGTCCTTGGCTCAGAGGGGATGGTTGATGGCTGAAACATATAGTTGATCCATCAACTCTTTGAGCTCTGGTGGGCTTGCCCTTTGATGTCGGAACCTCGACCACATAGTCCTTAAGATAACCAGGTGCTTGCCTGGTTCTTCTGGTGCTCCTGGTAGTTGAGGATGAAGCCTTTGTTGCTTTAGGCTTAGCTCCTGGATATTTCCTTTGTTCCAAGACCTTTCCCTCAGCTGCTCTCTCCTCCTCTCTTCTTCCTTCCAGTGGAGACAATTCTTCCCTCTCCGCCTCCATTTCCTTTTCACCTGTCTTTGGTTCAGTCATCATCCGGCTCAAAGGACCATTGAAAGATTAGTGGAATCTGTGTGGGTGCTGGACAGGTAGGATGACTGACAGTGAAGGTGAACAGGTGGTCACGTGTCAGGTGACAGAGGAATGTATGAGACTGAGGCAGGAATTCCTTTAACCATAAAGTGGTATATTTACTGGTAGTCTGTGCTGCATCAAAGGAAACAAATAACATGTATACAATCAAATTCATAATCAAAGATCAAATCATAGCAGTCATTATTAACAATTCACATTGCACAATATGTTTGAAGCGTGCGCTCCAAGCCGCACTCCGCGGTGATAACTATAAACAATAACTGAATGGCCCACTCTCCCGATCACCACAGATCATTCAGATGAAAGGTAAGAGTCGGTGGACTTACGTGGATTCATGGACGCACAGAACTTCTGGATCAGATGGATTTAGGGAAGAGAAAGCAGCGAGATCAGGCAATGGCAATTTCCTCCTTTTATGGAGTTGAGATCTGTAGGACATTTCCACCTGACCTAATTAAAGCGCCCCTGGCCCAGCTGAGTAAATGGCAATTAATTAAAGGAGTATTCCACCAACTCCATGGGCCTTTTCTACAGTGTTTTGTATGGGAGCTCTGTGTTTTGTATGGGAGCTCTGTGTTTTGTATGGGAGCTCTGTGTTTTGTATGGGAGCTCTGTGTTTTGTATGGGAGCTCTGTGTTTTGTATGGGAGCTCTGTTTTGTATGGAAGCTCTGTTTTGTATGGGAGCTCTGTTTTGTATGGAAGCTCTGTTTTGTATGGAAGCTCTGTTTTGTATGGAAGCTGTTTTGTATGGAAGCTCTGTTCTATGTATTGTACAGACTGAGTGTAAGGAGGAAATATCAGTTCATATTCAGTTCAGAGTGATTAACACAATGTTTAACATACAGTATTTAGAGTTCTGTAATACAAATCATTCCCAGTGTTCTGTTTGTGACATTCAAGGTGCAGGTTGATGGTCACTAGACTTGATAGTGAATGTTATGGATTATTGTCTTATCTGTTGATAGTGATTGACACCAGACTGGATGTACAAGGTCTGAGGACACACTGATTATTCACTATTGTATTGAATTGACATTGTGTGTGAACTCGGTTGATTCTGTAGCAGCTGGAGAAGTCACTGCCTTTTGTTTTGTCTTCCTACAAGCCTCCGGGCTGGTGTTTATCTGGTGCTGTCTAATTAGGATATAAAGGGCCCGTCTCCAAGAGGCTGGTGTTTATCTGGTGCTGTCTGATTAGGATATAAAGGGCCTGTCTCCAAGAGGCTGGTGTTTATCTGGTGCTGTCTAATTAGGATATAAAGGGTCTGTCTCCAAGAGGCTGGTGTTTATCTGGTGCTGTCTAATTAGGATATAAAGGGTCTGTCTCCAAGAGGCTGGTGTTTGCAGAACATTTGGTGCTGTCTGATTAGGATATAAAGGGCCCGTCTCCAAGAGGCTGGTGTTTACAGAACATTTGGTGCTGTCTGATTAGGATATAAAGGGCCCGTCTCCAAGAGGCTGGTGTTTACAGACCATTTGGTGCTGTCTGATTAGGATATAAAGGGTCTGTCTCCAAGAGGCTGGTGTTTACAGAACATTTGGTGCTGTCTGATTAGGATATAAAGGGTCTGTCTCCAAGAGGCTGGTGTTTATCTGGTGCTGTCTGATTAGGATATAAAGGGTCTGTCTCCAAGAGGCTGGTGTTTATCTGGTGCTGTCTGATTAGGATATAAAGGGTCTGTCTCCAAGAGGCTGGTGTTTACAGAACATTTGGTGCTGTCTGATTAGGATATAAAGGGTCTGTCTCCAAGAGGCTGGTGTTTACAGAACATTTGGTGCTGTCTGATTAGGATATAAAGGGTCTGTCTCCAAGAGGCTGGTGTTTACAGAACATTTGGTGCTGTCTGATTAGGATATAAAGGGTCTGTCTCCAAGAGGCTGGTGTTTATCTGGTGCTGTCTGATTAGGATATAAAGGGTCTGTCTCCAAGAGGCTGGTGTTTACAGAACATTTGGTGCTGTCTGATTAGGATATAAAGGGTCTGTCTCCAAGAGGCTGGTGTTTACAGAACATTTGGTGCTGTCTGATTAGGATATAAAGGGTCTGTCTCCAAGAGGCTGGTGTTTACAGAACATTTGGTGCTGTCTGATTAGGATATAAAGGGTCTGTCTCCAAGAGGCTGGTGTTTACAGAACATTTGGTGCTGTCTGATTAGGATATAAAGGGTCTGTCTCCAAGAGGCTGGTGTTTACAGAACATTTGGTGCTGTCTGATTAGGATATAAAGGGTCTGTCTCCAAGAGGCTGGTGTTTACAGAACATTTGGTGCTGTCTGATTAGGATATAAAGGGCCTGTCTCCAAGAGGCTGGTGTTTACAGAACATTTGGTGCTGTCTGATTAGGATATAAAGGGTCTGTCTCCCTGTTGCAACTTGTAATAAACCTCTCCTTTTTGTTCACCTGGAAATTCATATTACAACATAGACATTACAACCTAGACAATACAACCTAGACAATACAACCTAGACAATACAACCTAGACATTACAACATAGACAATACATTAATATGTGGTAGCAGTCGTTGTAAAAAAAGTAACACCTGTCTGTCACTGTTTGATCTTTTAAAACACAATGAATGAATCACCAGTAGTCATCTCATTATCTTTGTACCTCCACCCCCTCTCTGCAGTGTGTGTGTTCTATATGTACAGTATCTGTACCTCCACCCCCTCTCTCTGCAGTGTGTGTGTTCTATATGTACAGTATCTGTACCTCCACTCCCTCTCTCTGCAGTGTGTGTTCTATATGTACAGTATCTGTACCTCCACTCCCTCTCTCTGCAGTGTGTGTGTTCTATATGTACAGTATCTGTACCTCCACTCCCTCTCTGCAGTGTGTGTGTTCTATATGTACAGTATCTGTACCTCCACTCCCTCTCTCTGCAGTGTGTGTGTTCTATATGTACAGTATCTGTACCTCCACTCCCTCTCTCTGCAGTGTGTGTGTTCTATATGTACAGTATCTGTACCTCCACTCCCTCTCTCTGCAGTGTGTGTGTTCTATATGTACAGTATCTGTACCTCCACTCCCTCTCTCTGCAGTGTGTGTGTTCTATATGTACAGTATCTGTACCTCCACTCCCTCTCTCTGCAGTGTGTGTGTTCTATATGTACAGTATCTGTACCTCCACTCCCTCTCTCTGCAGTGTGTGTGTTCTATATGTACAGTATCTGTACCTCCACTCCCTCTCTCTGCAGTGTGTGTGTTCTATATGTACAGTATCTGTACCTCCACTCCCTCTCTCTGCAGTGTGTGTGTTCTATATGTACAGTATCTGTACCTCCACCCCCTCTCTCTGCAGTGTGTGTGTGTTCTATATGTACAGTATCTGTACCTCCACTCCCTCTCTCTGCAGAGTGTGTGTTCTATATGTACAGTATCTGTACCTCCACTCCCTCTCTCTGCAGTGTGTGTGTTCTATATGTACAGTATCTGTATCTCCACTCCCTCTCTCTGCAGTGTGTGTGTTCTATATGTACAGTATCTGTACCTCCACTCCCTCTCTGCAGTGTGTTTGTTCTATATGTACAGTATATGTACCTCCACTCCCTCTCTCTGCAGTGTGTGTGTTCTATATGTACAGTATCTGTACCTCCACTCCCTCTCTCTGCAGTGTGTGTGTTCTATATGTACAGTATATGTACCTCCACTCCCTCTCTCTGCAGTGTGTGTGTTCTATATGTACAGTATCTGTACCTCCACTCCCTCTCTCTGCAGTGTGTTTGTTCTATATGTACAGTATCTGTACCTCCACTCCCTCTCTCTCTGCAGTGTGTTTGTTCTATATGTACAGTATCTGTACCTCCACTCCCTCTCTCTGCAGTGTGTGTGTTCTATATGTACAGTATCTGTACCTCCACCCCCTCTCTGCAGTGTGTGTGTTCTATATGTACAGTATCTGTACCTCCACTCCCTCTCTCTGCAGTGTGTGTGTTCTATATGTACAGTATCTGTATCTCCACTCCCTCTCTCTGCAGTGTGTGTGTTCTATATGTACAGTATCTGTACCTGTACTCCCTCTCTGCAGTGTGTGTGTTCTATATGTACAGTATCTGTACCTCCACTCCCTCTCTGCAGTGTGTGTGTTCTATATGTACAGTATCTGTACCTCCACTCCCTCTCTGCAGTGTGTGTGTTCTATATGTACAGTATCTGTACCTCCACTCCCTCTCTCTGCAGTGTGTGTGTTCTATATGTACAGTATCTGTACCTCCACTCCCTCTCTCTGCAGTGTGTGTGTTCTATATGTACAGTATCTGTACCTCCACTCCCTCTCTCTGCAGTGTGTGTGTTCTATATGTACAGTATCTGTACCTCCACTCCCTCTCTCTGCAGTGTGTGTGTTCTATATGTACAGTATCTGTACCTCCACTCCCTCTCTCTGCAGTGTGTGTGTTCTATATGTACAGTATCTGTACCTCCACTCCCTCTCTCTGCAGTGTGTGTGTTCTATATGTACAGTATATGTACCTCCACTCCCTCTCTCTGCAGTGTGTGTGTTCTATATGTACAGTATCTGTACCTCCACTCCCTCTCTCTGCAGTGTGTTTGTTCTATATGTACAGTATCTGTACCTCCACTCCCTCTCTCTGCAGTGTGTGTGTTCTATATGTACAGTATCTGTACCTCCACTCCCTCTCTCTGCAGTGTGTGTGTTCTATATGTACAGTATCTGTACCTCCACTCCCTCTCTCTGCAGTGTGTTTGTTCTATATGTACAGTATCTGTACCTCCACTCCCTCTCTCTGCAGTGTGTGTGTTCTATATGTACAGTATCTGTACCTCCACTCCCTCTCTGCAGTGTGTTTGTTCTATATGTACAGTATATGTACCTCCACTCCCTCTCTCTGCAGTGTGTGTGTTCTATATGTACAGTATCTGTACCTCCACTCCCTCTCTCTGCAGTGTGTGTGTTCTATATGTACAGTATATGTACCTCCACTCCCTCTCTCTGCAGTGTGTGTGTTCTATATGTACAGTATCTGTACCTCCACTCCCTCTCTCTGCAGTGTGTTTGTTCTATATGTACAGTATCTGTACCTCCACTCCCTCTCTCTGCAGTGTGTGTGTTCTATATGTACAGTATCTGTACCTCCACTCCCTCTCTCTGCAGTGTGTGTGTTCTATATGTACAGTATCTGTACCTCCACTCCCTCTCTCTGCAGTGTGTTTGTTCTATATGTACAGTATCTGTACCTCCACTCCCTCTCTCTGCAGTGTGTGTGTTCTATATGTACAGTATCTGTACCTCCACCCCCTCTCTGCAGTGTGTGTGTTCTATATGTACAGTATCTGTACCTCCACTCCCTCTCTCTGCAGTGTGTGTGTTCTATATGTACAGTATCTGTATCTCCACTCCCTCTCTCTGCAGTGTGTGTGTTCTATATGTACAGTATCTGTACCTGTACTCCCTCTCTGCAGTGTGTGTGTTCTATATGTACAGTATCTGTACCTCCACTCCCTCTCTGCAGTGTGTGTGTTCTATATGTACAGTATCTGTACCTCCACTCCCTCTCTGCAGTGTGTGTGTTCTATATGTACAGTATCTGTACCTCCACTCCCTCTCTCTGCAGTGTGTGTGTTCTATATGTACAGTATCTGTACCTCCACTCCCTCTCTCTGCAGTGTGTGTGTTCTATATGTACAGTATCTGTACCTCCACTCCCTCTCTGCAGTGTGTGTGTTCTATATGTACAGTATCTGTACCTCCACTCCCTCTCTCTGCAGTGTGTGTGTTCTATATGTACAGTATCTGTACCTCCACTCCCTCTCTCTCTGCAGTGTGTGTGTTCTATATGTACAGTATCTGTACCTCCACTCCCTCTCTCTGCAGTGTGTGTGTTCTATATGTACAGTATATGTACCTCCACTCCCTCTCTCTGCAGTGTGTGTGTTCTATATGTACAGTATCTGTACCTCCACTCCCTCTCTCTGCAGTGTGTTTGTTCTATATGTACAGTATCTGTACCTCCACTCCCTCTCTCTGCAGTGTGTGTGTTCTATATGTACAGTATCTGTACCTCCACTCCCTCTCTCTGCAGTGTGTGTGTTCTATATGTACAGTATCTGTACCTCCACTCCCTCTC
>NW_025747355.1:22500-40000 GCF_021184085.1 Oncorhynchus gorbuscha | reverse complement strand
AGAGAAATAAAACGTCTCTCTAAGGTCAGGGCGTGACAACATGTTAGTCATTTAGCAGACGCACTTATAAACACAATCCATTATCATTGAGCATTAGCATCTTACATCAAGATATGATTGGTAGGTGTTTTCAAACAAACAATATCTAGGGCACTAGAGTTTTTCCTGGCTCTGGTCACATGGTCAGGACAAAATCCTGACCCTACTTATAAAGTGAGGGACAGTTTTTCCTCAGGCACAGTGTAGTGGAAAATGTTGTATGCTGTACACATTGTGTTCTTTCTCAAGGTTGGCATGTTCTGTAAACTGTCTGACAATGAGAATTGTTGTTTTGTGTTATTAAGTTGCGATGTGCTTATGGTTTGTTCACAGGGTTTGAGTCAAGCAGAAGAGGACCTTGATACAAGATAATAACCTCCCTCACTCTCCCACCCTGATACTCATTCCTTGTATCTGTGTCTGCTTAGTCGTGCTGAGGAGACTTGTCTGTGCAGCGGTATAAAGGACAAGTGAAGGGACTGACCCTTCAGATCTCCTGACAGACCCTCTCCAGTTAACTGATAATAAGTGTGAGGTCCTAAACATAACACATGGTTGTCCTGTACCTCCTTTCTTCACCTCCTGTGAAGTCCTAAACATAACACATGGTTGTCCTGTACCTCCTTTCTTCACCTCCTGTGAGGTCCTAAACATAACACATGGCTGTCCTGTAGTATCTCCTTTCTTCACCTCCTGTGAGGTCCTAAACATAACACATGGCTGTCCTGTACCTCCTTTCTTCACCTCCTGTGAGGTCCTAAACATAACACATGGCTGTCCTGTACCTCCTTTCTTCACCTCCTGTGAGGTCCTAAACATAACACATGGCTGTCCCGTACCTCCTTTCTTCACCTCCTGTGAGGTCCTAAACATAACACATGGCTGTCCCGTACCTCCTCTGTGAGGTCCTAAACATAACACATGGCTGTCCCGTACCTCCTTTCTTCACCTCCTGTGAGGTCCTAAACACAACACATGGCTGTCCTGTACCTCCTTTCTTCACCTCCTGTGAGGTCTAAACATAACACATGGCTGTCCTGTACCTCCTTTCTTCACCTCCTGTGAGGTCCTAAACATAACACATGGCTGTCCCGTACCTCCTCCTTTCTTCACCTCCTGTGAGGTCCTAAACATAACACATGGCTGTCCTGTACCTCCTCTTCACCTCCTGTGAGGTCCTAAACATAACACATGGCTGTCCCGTCCTCCTTTCTTCACCTCCTGTGAGGTCCTAAACATAACACATGGCTGTCCCGTGACACACCTCCTGTGAGGTCCTAAACATAACACATGGCTGTCCTGTACCTCCTTTCTTCACCTCCTGTGAGGTCCTAAACATAACACATGGCTGTCCTAACCTCCTGTGAGGTCCTAAACATAACACATGGCTGTCCTGAGGTCCTAAACATAACACATGGCTGTCCTGTACCTCCTTTCTTCACCTCCTGTGAGGTCCTAAACATAACACATGGCTGTCCCGTACCTCCTTTCTTCACCTCCTGTGAGGTCACATGGCTGTCCCGTACCTCCTTTCTTCACCTCCTGTGAGGTCCTAAACACAACACATGGCTGTCCTGTACCTCCTTTCTTCACCTCCTGTGAGGTCCTAAACACAACACATGGCTGTCCTGTACCTCCTTTCTTCACCTCCTGTGAGGTCCTAAACATAACACATGGCTGTCCTGTATCCCTGTGAGGTCCTAAACATAACACATGGCTGTCCTGTACCTCCTTTCTTCACCTCCTGTGAGGTCCTAAACATAACACATGCCTGTCCTGTACCTCCTTTCTTCACCTCCTGGCGGAAGTGGTGTCGTCGGACCACGGAGAAGACGGACGTGAAGCCCTGCTTGGTGATCATCTCCAGGGCCTCCTTCAGGTGGAAGGGGTGCAGGCAGGGAGACGTGGCCTGGATGTGACAGATCACCTCCACCTCTGGAGGAGGACAACACAACAGATATTATTTATCCATTATTTAATCAGGTAGCCACATATGATATATGAATACATCTACATGGTTACTGTTGACATCTGTATCTTTGGAGTAGGTACCACTTCCTTTGGATAGCACCCTATTCATGGGTTGTCTATAGCCGCTCTCACACTATCAACAATCTACCACCTGAAACTCTTAATACCAGACGTGCCTCTACATCTGCATTGCTTAGTCTTTTGGGTTTTAGGCTGGGTTTCTGGATAAGCACTTTGTGACTTCTGCTGACGTAAAAAAGGGCTTTATAAAGAAATTTGATTGATTGATATGCAACACTTTCCTAGGGTTGGGATTAGGGTTAGGTTATTAGAAAATGAATTAAAAGAAAACAGCATGTGAGCATTATCATGTGAGCAACTGTGCAGGGGGGCACAATAACTGTCACTGATTGGCTGGAGAGGGGTGAGTCAGACCACACACCTGGTTTCCCAGACTGGTGTTCTCAGGTTCTGATTAAAAAGCAGGAAGGAAAAACAGCAGCAGGCTCTGCGGCCCTGAAGGTCGTATGTTTCAAGTGTCTCAGAGTTGGAGTGCTGATTTAGCTCATAGATCACAACAAATAAAACTACATGGACAGGGGGGGACCTGATCCCAGATCAGTATTCCTATTCTGAGATACTTGATACATGCCGTCCCAGAGCCTTAGCCAAGCTAGCTTGATTCCTCACGCCTCCCTCCTTGTCTCCGTCTCAAAGCACATTGGAGCAGAAGATCTGAGGTTCCTCCACTCAGATCTCCTCCTCTAATGCATTTTGAGAAGGAGGCAAGGAGAGAGGACATGAGGAATCAAGGAAATACACTTGACATTCACCCCCTACCTGGGTTTAATCTGGCGAATTCCTGGATGGTGTCAAGAGAGCTGGAGGAGTCTTTGGACACCTCTGGGCTCCTGCGGTGAACCTGAGCTCCCCATGCCTTGGCTACCTTCTCAATGTCATCATGGTCAGTTGATACCCACACACTGGGAGAAAGAACGGAACAAGTTGATCCCTCAGGCTTTGTAACAAGTAGGCTACATCAGTGCAATCCAGTCTTGTGTGACCGAGCCCAAACCAGGGGTTCATTCAGAGACTGTACACTAACTTTCAGACAAACAAAATAAGAATCTGACATGGGTATACATATTTATACAACAAACAGTTACTAATGTATAGTTATGACCAGGAGTTAAAGTAGATGTCATTTCTTCCCAGTATGGAACCTCCTATGTGTGAACATGCGTGTACTAAAACAATGCATGGGCCTAACAGGACCGGTTCTGGACGTTCTGCTGCCCTAGGCAAGACAAAAACAATGGTCACTATCCCCTAACCTAGAATAGTGTAATGCAGGGGTTGGCAATAGGTTTGGCCTTAGGCCAGTTTTTTTCTGAGCTAATAGTTGTAGAACAGAACATTATAGAGGTCCCATTCATGATTAAACTACAAATTAAACACATTTTAACACATCTGGTTACTAGGCTATATAATGTCAAAAACATATCCCAATATTTTCAATCTGATTACACTGCTAAAATCACTAATGTCTTTAAATTATTTTGTTATTTTCCTTTGTGCGTTGATTGCAATCAAGACAAAATGTCACTTTGAAAAAGTTTCAAAAGAAAGGTGGAAATGCAAATAGAAGTCCTTCTGTAGCTCAGTTGGTAGAGCATGGCGCTTGTAACGCCAGGGTAGTGGGTTCGATCCCGGGACCACCCATACGTAGAATGTATGCACACATGACTGTAAGTCGCTTTGGATAAAAGCGTCTGCTAAATGGCATATATTTTATTTTATATTTTAGAAGTGTCAGGGAAGAATGGACAGAGGAATAATGCTCTTACCATATTTCTCCAATATCAAACCACAGTGTCTTATTTGCAACGAAACGGTTACTGTTTGCAAATCATTAAATATGAGACATTATGAATCTAAGCATGGCAGTTTCAAAAGTTACCTTTCCACCCAGACAGAGACCCCACGAAGTAGAAAAATGTCATCTTTAACTGCTGGCTACTCATCCGTTGCTTAACTCAACAACATAATTGCTTCCCTAAAAGCTGCCTGGGTTTAAACATCCACTCTTTTCAGAAAGTGAAAAGCTCAATTAATAGGGATAGATTAGCCAAGTATCATTGTTTTGGGGCAGAATAATGTGAGGTGTTAGGTTTTGTTGGATGTGCGTCTTGGTCAGTTTAGTTCAGGAAATGCCGTCCTGGTCAAAACACCGCTCTAGGTGTGCTGGTGTTGTCTCCCCCTGAAAATCTCCCCCTGACAGAAATCCCTGACAGAAGAATCTCCCCCTGACAGAAATCTCCCCCTGACAGAATCTCCCCCTGACAGAATCTCCCCCTGACAGAATCTCCCCCCTGACAGAATCTCCCCCTGACAGAATCTCCCCCTGACAGAATCTCCCCCTGACAGAATCTCCCCCTGACAGAATCTCCCCCCTGACAGAATCTCCCCCCTGACAGAATCTCCCCCCTGACAGAATCTCCCCCCCCCCCCCTGACAGAATCTCCCCCTGACAGAATCTCCCCCCCTGACAGAATCTTCCCCCTGCTCTCCCCCCTGTTCTTCGCTGCTGACAGAATTTACTTGCTAGTTGAGATTTCTGCTCTTCACTCCGTTGTCAGTTTAGCCTACATTTCACTGATTTTAGTAGCAGAAATCATTTTTGTCTGCAGTTTATTTTGTATTAGTCTATAAATAAATCTCTTTGCCAAAATTCATCATCTCTCCCATGTCTTATTCTTCTAGTATGTTTGAAAGTGTAACGATAATAATTCAGCCATAGTTGTTCTGAAATGTTTATTGCTTGCCAACATTTGACTCCCTCCATGTTTAATATAACACACACATTCATTATTAATTTCGGTTGCCTATCCTGATGTGATGTGCATTCTATAGAAAGTATTTGACTCTGATGTGTACCACAGAAAGTATTAGACTCTGATGTGTACCACAGAAAGTATTAGACTCTGATGTGTACCACAGAAAGTATTAGACTCTGATGTGAAAGTACTCATGTGTACCAGAAAGTATTTGACTCTGATGTGTACCACAGAAAGTATTTGACTCTGATGTGTACCACAGAAAGTATTTGACTCTGATGTGTACCACAGAAAGTATTTGACTCTGATGTGTACCACAGAAAGTATTTGACTCTGATGTGTACCACAGAAAGTATTTGACTCTGATGTGTATTTGACTCTGATGTGTCTGGTGTGTACCACAGAAAGTATTTGACTCTGATGTGTACCACAGAAAGTATTTGACTCTGATGTGTACCACAGAAAGTATTTGACTCTGATGTGTACCACAGAAAGTATTTGACTCTGATGAAAGTATTAGACTCTGGTGTGTACCACAGAAAGTATTTGACTCTGATGTGTACCACAGAAAGTATTTGACTCTGATGTGTACCACAGAAAGTATTTGACTCTGATGTGTACCACAGAAAGTATTTGACTCTGATGTGTACCACAGAAAGTATTTGACTCTGATGTGTACCACAGAAAGTATTTGACTCTGATGTGTACCACAGAAAGTATTTGACTCTGGTGTGTACCACAGAAAGTATTTGACTCTGATGTGTACCACAGAAAGTATTTGACTCTGGTGTGTACCACAGAAAGTATTTGACTCTGATGTGTACCACAGAAAGTATTTGACTCTGGTGTGTACCACAGAAAGTATTTGACTCTGGTGTGTACCACAGAAAGTATTTGACTCTGGTGTGTACCACAGAAAGTATTTGACTCTGGTGTGTACCACAGAAAGTATTTGACTCTGGTGTGTACCACAGAAAGTATTTGACTCTGGTGTGTACCACAGAAAGTATTTGACTCTGATGTGTACCACAGAAAGTATTTGACTCTGTGTACCACAGAAAGTATTTGACTCCATCCACAAAAGTAAGGACATTAGAAGGGTGGGGGATCCTGACAGGGGGAGATTTTCGGCACAACACCAGCCATGGGTCCTAATCATATAGTTCTACTTAGAATCCCTATTAATTCAATAACATCTCTGTGGGCCTAGTCATAAAGATTTGTCATTTGACTTTTAAAATCTATGACCTTTTTTTGTGGCATAAACACAACCAGTCATGATGTTTTCATCTGATTGTCAAACAATCATATTCAAATGTCTCCTTTACAAGGCTACCTGCGCACGTTCATCCACCCGCAACACATTTCCAACCTCCAAACAGCGGTGAATGGAAAGAGAGACATCTGTTACACAAAACACCAACAAGTGTATTGACATTTGGCAAAGTCTTACTGCACTTTCTCCTCTGGTTATGACAGATGCATCATAAACAGCATCGACTATCACTAATAAACAATAATTACATGCATTTGGTGCAGCTAACTAACATTACTATTAACAAAGGCGGCAGAGCAAGTCCATATACCGTAGTTAGATTGAAAGACATTTGACTGTTAGATTGAACTGAATTACCTGTCAAACTGTTTGGAGTCCACTGCAGCTCTCAGAACCCATCCGATGAGGGGGACACCGGCGAGCATTTTGATATTCTTCAGGGGGATCCCCTTACTGCCTCCCCTCGCCAGGATCAGGGCTGCGATGTGTCTCTTCTCACCGCTGTCTTTAATAACCTTTGCTTTTCTGTCTCTCACATCTCCGATGCCCGATAGCGTACGTTTGTTTGCAGCGGCCATTGAAAGGATCAGTAAGCCGGGTGGGCAGACAATAGTCTTGTAGCGGTGGCGATGGATAGCAGTCGTCTGAAGTATCTGGCACCTTGCTTTCTAACTCACTGGAACTAGCTAGCTACGGACTTAGTTTACATGACCTACTACGGCTTAAACTGTGAAGGAAATCCTACAAATGTTACATGTACACAGTAAAAAAGAGGCGTAGACATGCTAGCTTTACTCGGAGGTCATTTCAACAAGGATTCATTTTGATGCCATAGTAACAATTTCAGTTGAACTATTTACTGAATTTACTCTGGTAACGGGTTAACTGGCAAAGTCAAGAAAACGATGATCGCGCTTCAATGAGGGGATTCGATTATCTGATCCGGGTTTCCCGGGTCGGAGGAGTTATAGCGGGTAAAACGTCATTCATTTTGGAACCGGGCTACCTCCCGGGCGTGAGCCAGGTTCAAATGCCGTATTCATGTGCCAGTCGGAATTAGGAACCTCTGAAATGTCCGACTTGCAGGTGTATAACTACAAACAGGTAGCAAGTCGGAAATGTCAGAGTTTCCTTGTTCCGATTAGTATGTGAATGCGGCAAAATCCGCTCAAAATCAATGACAGGCTAGATGAAGCACGTGGGGGAATGAGTAGGATTCTGTGTTTTCACATGCAAAAGTCATTGCATTTTTATAAAAAATACATTTAAAAAAATGCTTTATCTGCCTTCCCAATGAAAATTGGAACATATATTTTATGGAAAAGAGATGTATGTTTCTGGAAGATGCATCATGCTACCTTGTTGACATGCCTTTGATGTGCATTTGAATCCCAAACCATGCCCTCCCCCGACCAAATCTCTCAATGGGCACTCCACTGTCACGTGTTGCTGACTAAACTCCCAGAGAGTGACTACGGGATCAATAGAGTACCATTAGTATGAGTAATAATACCTATAAAACCTATAAAGCGGTCAAACAAGGAAACGGTCCCAATTGTTTTTCCCCCATTCATCTTTCCCATAGGGGATTTAAGAAACACTTCAAATAAGGGCTGTGTTTCATGTAGGCTTACCCTGGCATGACATTTTGATAACTGTGTAAATCTCTCTAGGACAAGGTGACTTTGATCAATATATTCACCTGTATTTACCTCCCAAAAATGAAATGGTAATACTATCTGGTAATGTGGCTAATCATAAAGAACTACAAATACCATGATGATCTGGACGAGACTGCCAAATCGATTAACTAATGTTAGCTAAATGTAGTGATGAATAAATTGGCTAAATATCTTTAAATTGACAATTCTGTTAACCATGGACATCACCAGGACATGGCTTTCTGGGCTTTAGCCCAGAATGATTTTGGGTCAGTCCCAAATATTTTGCTCTGCTGCTGCTAAGGTGTAAAATAAACTGTACCACTTAGTTCATAGAGCTTTGATTAGGTGAAGTTTCCAAAGTCATCCAACCATTAGAATCAGTGGTGCTGGTGCGCATATTTTTCAAAATGGTGCTATGTCTCCAAGATCACTTAATGATTCATTAGTATTTTACATAACAAACCGAATATAATAGCAGGATAATGTCAGGCTACTGTTATTAAAAAACACCATGTCATGTCTTATGACAATGTAGGATGATTGTGCTGAAATGATTTTTTTTTCTGATGCTGTGGTTGTGTTTAAGTCCATCTGCTCTAAAATTCCATTAGTTAGGCAGGTTAGCCACCCTTACATCATTCAGAAATGCTAAATGCATATACCCATTAAACTGATTGGGATCAAATGGTTGGCTGCATGCAGCATAGCCGTTTCACCTGTAAAATAAGAATTATGATTCGCGATTGACACTGATGATGGCCTAATTTAGTGTTTTAGGATTGAAAATACATAAATGTTCCTTTCGCCACTTACAGTATGTGTAGGCATAGGCAATCATGCAATTTGGATGATGCGTTGTATGTATATTCTAATTAACCAATAGGCTTAATTTCGGTACAAACTTTCATTCAGAAATAATAGGGCGCCTTACAAAACACCATTACACCTCTGGTTATAATAAATGTCAAGACGTGTGTTCGGTCAACTGATCGTTCCAGCGCCGTTTTGATTGGGACAGTCATTTCGCTGCTTTGAGACAAGCATGGGAACTCATCTTGATAAATCAATCAATGTCAGATTTGAGTGTTCACTGAATCTCCGTTTGGATATGTGGTTATAATTAGGCTTGGAAATGTTAGCTAAGTTGATGTGAGTGCTCATGATCATTAGTCTCGCAATTTAAAGCAATGCAGATCTTCTCTACACACATTAGGCCCATTGCTTCCCTGATGTTTTCCTCAACTTTCCTGATGCATTTCAGTCACTTAGGCTCCTGATGCGAATAGACATTTGTACACTTTTCCCAAAGGCTATTCGAGTCATTTGACGTATGTTTTTATTGTTTTAAAAGCTCACATCGTTTCAATAACAATATAGCTATTGGCTTCATTGACTTACTGAATTTATTATCGTAATTGTAGGCTACTTGTTGATAGATTGTCTTAAATATTATTTTAACAGTAGGCCTAACACACAATAATCTCATATGGGGTTAGTGACCACAATCAATTGAATGATTAATAAGAAGGGTTGATTCATTTATTTGGCCTTGGAAGAAAACATAGCGCTGCAGGAAGGGATGCTGGAAGTGCTGCAGATAAATTGAAATACATTTGCCAAATTAAATAATTACTCCTCTATAAATAAATTAAATCATTGCAAATACTACACCATCATAATTTAGCCACAGAGGATCAAAAGCTTATTGCTTTAGATTGTGTTTTGTTTGTCACATTATGAGCGCATAGGCCGAGTCTTCAGTCAGGAATCCTGCAATTGGGCATCTCGCTCAGAAAATATAAAACAGCTGATTGTTGAGTTGTGGCTGTCAATGAACAGCATGCAGCAGCTAGAACGCATTTCGCAATATTTCAAACTACAATCGCGGGAAAAATGTGTTTGAATAGGTGAGTGCCACTGGAACGTTGGTGGACTATAATTTCCTACTCATATTATAGGTGTCAAATCTGTCTATCCACTCTTTTCACTGGCTTATGCTATTGGATGCATTTAAGACATGAGTCGTTCGTTTTGTTGATCTCAGTCTGTAAATGTCAGAGTAGCTTGTCATTTCGATTATTTGTGTGGTATAAAGAAATATTATTGTAATGTCTCCAGTCATGTAGAATGGCAGGAAAGGATTTTAGAAAAGGCTAGTTCTTTTCTCGGATCCACAAACCCCTCAGCCCCGAATATTATGAAACTCTGGTGACGGTCCTGCTGATGAGACATTTTTCAGAATGTAGGCCAATACCACCTCGTTCCATCTTCTCCCACTGCCCACTAGTGGTCTTCCTCTCACTACCATATTTGGTAATGAGTTTAAACGCCAAGCTTCATATTGATACATCCAGTGAGCTTCATTGAGCTAGCAGAGGTAATTACACTGTACGATGCTTTACTTGCTGAGCCATTCAGAATGATTTCATAGCTTCCATCACATCATCCATTAAAATAGGTTGATACGCCACATTGTTTTGCATGGTAAACGGATGAAACCACAGGCAAACTGTGACTCGCAGTTGTTAGTTATTGTCAGGTACATTGATGATCAGGGCTTTATTCAGGAATGTTTCTTGGCCTACTTTGATGAGTCAAGTGGGTGAGATGCGCAGCCCGTGTTTCACATTGTGAAGTCCGAGATGTCCGAGTTTAACTTCATGGAGAAACTTGTTTCCCAAACCTATGATGGAGCTGTTGTAATGGAATGTATCTGCTATTTGTATTTACAGCCAAGTCCCCTCCTTTTCCCTGATTAAGAGGGGATGACCACTCCACTACCAGTGTCAACTCTTCTGATGAACTGAAGCCATGTTTCATATGCCTTCTCATCCACTTGGATGTTTCTTCTCCAAGCACTGAGGAGCCCTGTCAATTCTCTCACTAATCTATGTAACCAAATCAATAGTTCTTGGACAAATGCCAACTCGCCACACGTTTGCTGTCTGTCCTGATCTCTGCAACATAGATAGATGGAAATCGCCACACAATGCTATAAATGAAGATCTCTTATACTGTATGATCACGTGTGTTGTTTTACTGGTATTTGGTTGGATCTTGCTACAACTGAGTGAAAGCCTGAACAGGAAAGCATGTGAAACTTCTTGATGGTTGTACAAGTAATGTTGTCATCCAGTTCTTTCCCCCAACTGAGGTTTGATGAGGCGCTACACTGCCATCTGGTGGCAAGATATAACTCCATACCACAATCTTGAAGGTGTAAGGCTAAAGTCATTTCTAGAATAGTTCAGATTAAAGCAGGGGAATAAGAAAGTGTTTCTTACGTTTATGATCATGTATAATTTGACAAACAAATTGCAGGCGAAATACAAAAGTAAACACCTCAAACAACAAGAATCTCAGTGCAACTCCATGTTAATGTCCTAATACTTTCCCCCCAAAATTAAGGCAGAACATTAAAAAGTGGAGAGAAAAACAATCAATCTCAAGTAAATGAAAGGCCTCCTGTATACTACTTCATTTAAAATAAAGACATTAATTTTTGTCAACACAACCTGTAGCGAAATAAAACCCAAACTACCTTGATCTGACAACCTGTAAAAACTAGCAATGGGCACAGTTATTGAAACGGACATTAGTATTCGTATACACAGGCCTATTTCAACAATGACAAGGCTTCATCTTAACGGAATAAAATTATCTATGGGACATTTCTACACTCATGACATTTGGAATTCTTCATTTAATAAAACGTCACAAATGTGAATATAGTTTAAAAAATACATACGGTATTAGCCTACACAGGTTTCACTTAGCTTGCTGTTGTTGACACTACAGTCAGAGGCTCCATGTGTAGCAACGTGAAGTGGGAGATCTCTAAGCAATGAAAGGAAAGTTTAATTAAAATGACAGAATTAAGTAAAGTAAATGAGGAGTAGCCTACAATGAGCAACCTTCAGTATAGGCTGTTTACTCTGAACAGGGTTGTTGTAGATCAGGACAGTAAAGACATGCACTGCCATATTGGATGATAGATAACCTATGGCATTTACAAGTGTCTAACTAGCGCGAGTCAGTGGCTACTTGTTCTCTCCCTCCTTTGTCGCACACCCCTGCTACTTGTTCTCTCCCTCCTTTGTCGCACACCCCTGGTCCCTGTCCCCACAGCATCTCCCGAGTCCTGCAGGCTGCGCAGCAAACAAGTGTCCATGATTAAAACTATCTGGATATCCGATAAAATGTCATGATATTATTTATAATGCCTATCCCATAATTTAAAACACATTCTAGAGTTTAGAATGGATCTCTGTGATTTAGAACACATTCTAGAGTTTAGAATGGATCTCTGTGACTTTAGAACACATTCTAGAGTTTAGAATGTATTTCTGTGACTTTAGAACACATTCTAGATTTTAGAATGCATTTCTGTGACTTTAGAACACATTCTAGAGTTTAGAATGTATTTCTGTGACTTTAGAACACATTCTAGAGTTTAGAATGTATTTCTGTGGATGCGGTCCTGTTCCATCTGAGACTTGGCCTTCTTCTTGAGCAGCAGGATGTGTTCAGAAAACTCCCTCACAGCCCCCAGGCCTGCAGCACTGTGGCAGGAGTATTTAGCAGCGTTGATCGCCACCACTGGGGCGTCCCGGGGTACTGCACTCAGCCCAGCAAGGTTCAGACAGTCAACATCTGGTGCATCATTACCTGTAGGAGGGAGAGATGGAGGGATGAAATGTTTCTATTAAAGTGTCCATAAGGTGGTTCTTGAAGTATTCTTAGGATGATTAATTAGTATGTTGCAAAAACATAACAAAAACATGCTAAAATATGACCTGATTTAAGATAATCATATTTATTTTGATATAGTTTCTGATTTTGGGCTTAGGGATATCATAGAATTTGAATTACAGAAATCAACTAAATTTGATTAAATTAAAATTGAATCCCAAATTCTCCAGGATTTGACTGCTGGCACCTCCCTTCTCACCTTGGCTGTAAATATTCAGTGACTGGCAGTGGCATGCAAATGAAGTTTTCTGCAGTGGTAGTCTAGCATATGTAACAGTATAACTTTAGACCGTCCCCTCACCCATACCTGGGTTGTAGTCTAGCATACACGCAGAGGGGAAATACAAATGATCACTTAACCAAAACTGGACTCTGAATAAAATATACAAAATAGTTTCCCCGTCTCCCCTTACTAATAGATACTCTATTTAATCAGACAGTTTCCTCCTGTCTCCCCTTACTAATATATACTCTATTTAATCAGACAGTTTCCCCCCGTCTCCCCTTACTAATATATACACTATTTAATCAGACAGTTTCTCCCTGTCTCCCCTTACTAATAGATACTCTATTTAATCAGACAGTTTCCCCCTGTCTCCCTTACTAATAGATACTCTATTTAATCAGACAGTTTCCCCCTGTCTCTCCTTACTAATAGATACTCTATTTAATCAGACAGTTTCCTCCTGTCTCCCCTTACTAATAGATACTCTATTTAATCAGACAGTTTCTCCCTGTCTCCCCTTACTAATAGATACTCTATTTAATCAAGTTTCCCCCTGTCTCCCAGTTTCTCCTGTCTCCCCTTACTAATAGATACTCTATTTAATCAGACAGTTTCTCCCTGTCTCCCCTTACTAATAGATACTCTATTTAATCAGACAGTTATTTATGAGTGAAGAACTTACAATCACTTCCTGGCAAGAGAGAACAGAGGGATGAGAGGAGAGAGATGAAGGGTTGAGAAGATAGAGAGAGATAAGGAGGAGTGAAACACAGAATGAGGAGATACTGTTCCATAACAGGATATAGTGTGGTCACCATGACAGACACAATCAGCTTCAACTGGTTCAAACTTCACTGTTGACATTTACTGTCTGATAGTTTCATTGATACGTGGTTATCAAACACCCTGCTACGGTCACATTACTGAGAGATATCTAGCCTGTTCTACCTTTCCATCTCAGAAGGGCTCCAAATAAAGATCTTTAGACGTTTGATTGACATGAACGCACAAGTATTACTCAAATTAGAAGGTTAAGAACCTTGAGATTCCACTAAATTTCAAACTGTGCTATATAACTAACTACTAGTAGTAGTCGTAGTAGTAGTAGTAGTAGTATCAGTAAATTGTTAATTGAAAATAACAGTGAGTTTACCCATATAGGCAACCTCCTTCCAGTCCAGATCCTTGTCATCCATCATGGCTTTGACCTCACCCTGGATGTCCTTGCCCAGCTGCCTGACCTCGCAGCCTGTCCTCTGGGATAGATTGTCAGCCAGGGCCTTGGTCACAGGGTCCTCACCGGACGAGATCAAGATCACCTGGAAGAAAGACAATAATAGTATAAAACATGGTTGGGCCAATAATAATAATAAAACACGGTTGGGCCAATAATAATAATAATAATAACAATAATAATAATAACAATAATAATAATAATAACAATAATAATAATAATAATAATAACAATAATAATAATAATAATAACAATAATAATAATAATAATAATAAAACACGGTTGGGCCAATAATGTGTAGAAGGATGTCATTTGAGAAGTGTTCTCTTAGAGGGTATGATGAAACTCAAACTAATAAAGTCACATGACGGAGTAAATAGTATCCTGTGTGTGTGTTTAATGGGCGGAGGTTTCAGTGATAAACTGAGGAGCAGCGGTGTGTTACATCCTGTTCTGTTAAGAGCTTAGCAAAGCAAACTGGTTCTACCTAACTTCCTGTATCTTTAATACGGCCACAAAGCCAAACGAGGGACACTGGGTAGCCTAGCGGGTTACAGCGTTGGGCCAGTAACCCAACCAGAGATTACTAGGTGAAAAATCTGTCAATGTGCCCTTTACCAAGGCACTTAACCCTACTTGCTCATGTAAGTTGCTCTGGTTGATTGTCAGCTAAATGACTCAAATGTAAAATGATAGGATTGTTTTTTGTTTATTTTATAGCAGCTTAATGCTGCTTCAAGTTGAACATGTTACGAGAGGTTAACTGTCACTGCCCAGAAAGAATGGTGTCAGCTATGACAAGACACCTTCAATTAGATTTGTTTTCTTTTGGTTATTAAAACAGAAGAAGGTGGAGTGGATTTACAGGCATTCAGAAAGCATTCAGACCCTTCCCTTCTCCCACATTTTGTTATGTTACAGCCTTTTTCTAAAATTGATTAAATAAATAAAAAAATCCTCAATCTACACACAATACCCCATAATGACAGAGGCGAAAAGGTTTTTTGAAATATTTGCAAGTTTATTACAAATAAATGTAACTTATTTATGTAAGTATTCTGATTTTTTACAATGAGACTCAAAATTGAGCTCTTTGAGATGTTTCTACAACTTGAGGTGACCAGGAACCCAATGGCCATGCTGACAGAGATCCAGAGTTCCACTGTGGAGATGGGAGAACCTTCCAGAAGGACAACCATCTCTGCAGCACTCCACCAATCAGGCCTTTAGAGTGGCCAGACGAAAGCAACTCTTCAGTAAAAGACACATTACAGCCCACTTGGGAGTTTGCCAAAAAAGCACCTAAAGGACTCTCAGACCATGACAAACAAGACTCTCTGGTCTGATAAAACCAAGATTGAACTCTTTGGCCTGAATGCCAACCGTCACATTTGAAGGAAACCTGGCACCATCCCTACGGTGAAGCATGGTGGTAGCAGCAGTATCATGCCATGGGGGATGTTTCTCAGCGACAGGAAGACTAGTCTGGATCGAGAGAAAAGTACAGAGATCCTTGATGAAAACCTGCTCCGGAGTGCTCAGGAACTCAGACTGGGGCAAAGGTTCACCTTCCAACAGGACAACAGCCCTAAGCACACAGCCAAGACAGTGCAGGAGTGGCTTCGGGACAAGTCTCTGAATGTCCTTGAGTGGCCCAGCCAGAGCCCAGACCTGAACCCGATCTAACATCTCTGGAGAGACCTGAAAATATCTGTGCAGCAATGCTGCCCATCCAGCAACGCCCCCCACCCAACCTGACAGAGCTTGAGAGGATCTGCAGAGAAGAACGGGAGAAACTCTCCAAATACAGGCGTGCCAAGCTTGTAGCATCAAACCCAAGAAGACTTGAGACTGTAATCACAGCCAAAGGTGCTTCAACAAAGCACGGAGTACAAGGTCTGAATACTGATGTACATGTAATATCTGTTTTTCATTTTTTTAAATTTGCTAAAAATTCTAAAAACCTGTTTTTGCTTTGTCATTATGGGGTATTGTGTGTAGATTGAGCGATTTAATCAATTTTAGAATAAGTCTGTAACATAACAAAATGTGGAAAAATACTTTCTGAATGCACTGTGCATGACTAGGCTGGGGCGGCAGCGTAGCCTAGTGGTTAGAGCGTTGGACTAGTAACCAGAAGGTTGCAAGTTCAAACCCCCGAGCTGACAAGGTACAAATCTGTCGTTCTGCCCCCGAACAGGCAGTTAACCCACTGTTCCTAGGCCGTCATTGAAAATAAGAATTTGTTCTTAACTGACTTGCCTAGTAAAATAAAGGTAAAATAAAAATAAAATAGGCTGCTCAACCAGACTCATACATGACTAGGCTGCTCAACCAGACTCATACATGACTAGGCTGCTCAACCAGACTCATACATGACTAGGCTGCTCAACCAGACTCATACATGACTAGGCTGCTCAACCAGTGAGCGAGGGACTAGGCTGATCAACCAGAATCATACATGACTAGGCTGCTCAACCAGTGAGCGAGGGACTAGGCTGCTCAACCAGAATCATACATGACTAGGCTGCTCAACCAGAATCATACATGACTAGGCTGCTCAACCAGACTCATACATGACTAGGCTGCTCAACCAGACTCATACATGACTAGGCTGCTCAACCAGACTCATACATGACTAGGCTGCTCAACCAGTGAGCGAGGGACTAGGCTGATCAACCAGAATCATACATGACTAGGCTGCTCAACCAGTGAGCGAGGGACTAGGCTGATCAACCAGAATCATACATGACTAGGCTGCTCAACCAGTGAGCGAGGGACTAGGCTGATCAACCAGAATCATACATGACTAGGCTGATCAACCAGAATCATACATGACTAGGCTGCTCAACCAGAATCATACATGACTAGGCTGCTCAACCAGACTCATACATGACTAGGCTGCTCAACCAGACTCATACATGACTAGGCTGTGTTCTATATGTACAGTATCTGTACCTCCACTCCCTCTCTGCAGAGTGTGTGTTCTATATGCTCAACAGAATCATCTGACTACCTCCCACTCCCTCTGCTCTGCAGAGTGTGTGTTCTATATGTCAACCAGTATCTGCTCACCTCCTACTGCCCCAGACTCTCTCTGCAGTGTGTGTGTGTTCTATATGTACAGTATCTGTACCTCCACCCCTCTCTCTGCAGTGTGTGTGTTCTATATGTACAGTATCTGTACCTCCACTCCCTGCTCTCTGCAGTGTGTGTGTTCTATATGTACAGTCATACATGACTCTGTACCTCCACTCCATGACTCTGCTGCAGAGTGTGTGTGTTCTATATGTACAGTATCTGACTACCTCCACTCCCTCTCTCTGCAGTGTGTGTGCTCTATATGCTACAGTATCTGTACTGCTCCACTCCCTCTCTCTGACAGTGTGTGTGTGTTCTATATGTACAGTATCTGTACCTCCACTCCTCTCTCTCTGCAGAGTGTGTGTTCTATATGTACAGTATCTGTACCTCCACTCCCTCTCTCTGAGGTGTGTGTTC
>NW_025747355.1:0-17500 GCF_021184085.1 Oncorhynchus gorbuscha | reverse complement strand
ACAGACCAAGCTTTAACTTCCTGACTGACATCTTGAGATGTTGCTTCAAAATATGCACATAATTTTCCTACCTCATGATGCCATCTAGTTTGTGAAGTGCACCAGTCCCTCCTGCAGCAAAGCAACCCCCACAACATGCTGCTGCCACCCCCGTGCTTCACGGTTGGGATGGTGTTCTTCGTCTTGTAAGCTTCCCCCTTTTTCCTCCAAACATAACGATGGTCATTATGGCCAAACAGTTCTAATTTTGTTTCATCAGACCGGAGGACATTTCTCCAAAAATACGAGCTTTGTTGCCATGTGCAGTTGCAAACCATAGTCTGGCTTTTGGCGGTTTTGGAGCAGTGGCTTCCTCCTTGCTGAGCGGCCTTTCAGGTTATGTTGATATAGGACTCATTTTACTGTGAATATAGATACTTTTGTACCTGTTTCCTCCAGCATCTTCACAAGGTCCTTTGCTGTTGTTCTGGGATTGATTTGTACTTTTCGCACCATAGTACATTCATCTCTAGGAGACAGAACGCGTCTCCTTCCTGAGCGGTATGACGGCTGTGTGGTCCCATGGTGTTTATACTTGCGTACTATTGTTTGTACAGATGAACATGGTACCTTCAGGCATTTTGGAAATTGCTCCCAAGGATGAACCAGACTTGTGGAGGTCTACAACTTCTTTTCTGAGGTCATGGCTGATTTCTTTAGATTTTCCCATGATGTCAAGCAAAGAGGCACTAGTTTGAAGGTAGGCCTTGAAATACATCCACAGGTACACCTCCAATTGACTCAAATGATGTCAATTAGCCTATCAGAAGCTTCTAAAGCCATGACATCATTTTATGGAGTTTTACAAGCTGTTTAAAGGCACAGTCAACTGAGTGTATGTAAACTTCTGACCCAGTGGAATTGTGATAGATTATTTTACTTATAATTCACTCTGTGTGTAAACAATTGTTGAAAGAATTACTTGACAAAACTAACGTTTATTAACAAGAAATGTGTGGAGTGGTTGAAAAACGAGTTTTAATGACTCCAACCTAAGTGTATGTAAACTTCCGACTGTACATATGTCTCGGGCGTCGAAAGAAGTGAACCAAAGTGCAGCGTGGCGCGCGTACATTTTTATTTTTATTTAAAATGTCAACCAACAAAACAACTGTGAAGCGTACAGGGCTACGATGCCTCTAACAAAGTTAACTACCCACACTGAAAGGAGGGAAAAAAGGCTACCTAAGTATGATTCCCAATCAGAGACAACAATAGACAGCGGCCCCTGATTGAGAACCATACCCGGCCAAAACATAGAAATAAAGAAACATAGAAAACAAAACATAGAATGCACACCCCACATCACACCCTGACCTAACCAAATAGAGAAATAAAACGTCTCTCTAAGGTCAGGGCGTGACAACATGTTAGTCATTTAGCAGACGCACTTATAAACACAATCCATTATCATTGAGCATTAGCATCTTACATCAAGATATGATTGGTAGGTGTTTTCAAACAAACAATATCTAGGGCACTAGAGTTTTTCCTGGCTCTGGTCACATGGTCAGGACAAAATCCTGACCCTACTTATAAAGTGAGGGACAGTTTTTCCTCAGGCACAGTGTAGTGGAAAATGTTGTATGCTGTACACATTGTGTTCTTTCTCAAGGTTGGCATGTTCTGTAAACTGTCTGACAATGAGAATTGTTGTTTTGTGTTATTACACTCTTGCGATGTGCTTATGGTTTGTTCACAGGGTTTGAGTCAACTAGAAGAGGACCTTGATACAAGATAATAACCTCCCTAAAAACTCTCCCACCCTGATACTCATTCCTTGTATCTGTGTCTGCTTAGTCGTGCTGAGGAGACTTGTCTGTGCAGCTGGTATAAAGGACAAGTGAAGGGACTGACCCTTCAGATCTCCTGACAGACCTGAACATTAAGTTTGTTGGAACCTCTCCAGTTAACTGATAATAAACATAACACATGTGTGAGGTCCTAAACATAACACATGGCTGTCCCCCCTCCTTTCCTAAACATAACACATGGCTCCTGTACCTAAAAACATAACACATGGCTGTCCTGTACCTCCTTTCTTCTCCTGTGAGGTCACCATCTGTCTGTGAGGTCCTAAACATAACACATGGCTGTCCTGTGACCATAACACTGGCTGTCCTGTTCACCTCCTGTGAGGTCCTAAACAAACATAACACATGGCTGTCCCGTACCTCCTTTCACCTCCTGGTCCTAAACATAACACATGGCTGTCCCGTACCTCCTTTCTTCACCTCCTGTACCTAAACATAACACATGGCTGTCTTCCTTTCTTCACCTCCTGTGAGGTCCTAAACATAACACATGGCTGTCCCGTACCTCCTTTCTTCACCTCCTGTGAGGTCCTAAACATAACACATGGCTGTCCTGTACCTCCTGTAGTCCTCCTGGTCCTGTCCTCCTTTCTTCACCTCCTGTGAGGTCCTAAACATAACACATGGCTGTCCCCTTCCTAAACATAACACATGGCTGTCCCGTACCTCACCTCCTGTGAGGTCCTAAACATAACACATGGCTGTCCTGTTCCTCTTCACCTCCTGTGAGGTCCTAAACATAACACATGGCTGTCCTGTACCTCCTTTCTTCACCTCCTGTGAGGTCCATAACACATAACACAGGTGGCTGTCCCCTCCTTTCTTCACCTCCTGTGAGGTCCTAATACATACAGGCTGTCTTCACCTCCTGTGAGGTCCTAAACATAACACATGGCTGTCCCGTAGGTCCTAAACATAACACATGGCTGTCCCGTACCTCCTTTCTTCACCTCCTGTGAGGTCCTAAACATAACACATGGCTGTCCTGTAACCTCCTGTGAGGTCAAACATAACACATGGCTGTCCTGTACCTCCTTTCTTCACCTCCTGTGAGGTCCTAAACATAACACACATAACAAACATGGCTGTCCCGTACCTCCTTTCTTCACCTCCTGTGAGGTCCTAAACATAACACATGGCTGTCCCGTACCTCCTTTCTTCACCTCCTGTGTGATACAGGCTGTTTCTGTACCTCCTTTCTTCACCTAACCTGTGAGGTCCTAAACATAACACATGGCTGTCAAACGTCCCCTCACCCACATCTCTTTCTTCATTGTGATACAGTCTGGTTTCTTCACCTCCTGGTCAAACATAACCTGGCTGTCCCGTAGTGAGGTCCAAACACACTGGTGTGAGGTCCTCATAACACATGGCTGTCCCGTACCTCTCTATTGTGAGGTCACATCACGTGGACAGGAAAACAAACTCCCTGTACCTCCTTTTCTTCACCTCCTGTGAGGTCCTGTGAGTGAGGTCCTAAACATAACACATGGCTCAAATCCTGTGAGGTCTTGCATTGGTGACATACACATGGTCCTTTCTTCACCTCCTGCAGATGTGGACCTCCTGTAGATCCTAAACATAAATGCTTGTGCTAACTCTAGTTCTGACAGTGCCTGGATCTAACAGATCTACCAATCCACAACAACTGGACCTTATACAACACAACTCTAGAGGGATGGAATTATAAAGTAGCCAGGGGTGATTTTCCCCCACCTCTGGAGGATGAAACCAATATGGATACAAATAATTTACTATGGAATTCTCCACTGATCTGACATCTGTATCTTTGGATTAGGGTTCCACTTATCCTTTGGATAACCATTCATGGGTTGTCTAAACATAACACATGCTCTCACACTATCAACAATCTTCACCACCTGAAACTCTTAATACCAGGCGTGCCTCTACATCTGCATTGCTTCAGTCTTTTGGGTTTTAGGCTGGGTTTCTGGATAAGCACTTTGTGACTTCTGCTGAGGTCGTAAAATAACACATGGCTTTATAAAGAAATTTGATTGATTGATATGCAACACTTTCACAGGGTTGGGATTAGGGTTAGGTTATTAGAAAATGAATTAAAAGAAAACAGCATGTGAGCATTATCATGTGAGCAACTGTGTCGTCAGGGCACAATAACTGTCACTGATTGGCTGGAGAGGGGCCTGAGTCAGACCACACACCTGGTTTCCCAGACTGGTGTTCTCAGGTTCTGATTAAAAAGCAGGAAGGAAAAACAGCAGCAGGCTCTGCGGCCCTGAAGTCGTATGTTTCAAGTGTCTCAGAGTTGGAGTGCTGATTTAGCTCATAGATCACAACAAATAAAACTACATGGACAGGGGGACCTGATCCCAGATCCAGTATTCCTATTCTGAGATACTTGATACATGCCGTCCCAGAGCCTTAGCCAAGCTAGCTTGATTCCTCATTATCGCCTCCCTCCTTGTCTCCGTCTTACAAAGCACATTGGAGCAGAAGATCTGTGGTTCCTCCAATCCACAGATCTCCTCCCTCCTTGCATTTTCAGAAGCAGGCATTGGAGCAGAAGATCTGATGAGGAATCAAGGAAATACACTTGACATTCACCCCCTACCTGGGTTTAATCTGGCGAATTCCTGGATGGTGTCAAGAGAGCTGGAGGAGTCTTTGGACACCTCTGGGCTCCTGCGGTGAACCTGAGCTCCCCATGCCTTGGCTACCTTCTCAATGTCATCATGGTCAGTTGATACCCACACACTGGGAGAAAGAACGGAACAAGTTGATCCCTCAGGCTTTGTAACAAGTAGGCTACATCAGTGCAATCCAGTCTTGTGTGACCGAGCCCAAACCAGGGGGTTCATTCAGAGACTGTACACTAACTTTCAGACAAACAAAATAAGAATCTGACATGGGTATACATATTTATACAACAAACAGTTACTAATGTATAGTTATGACCAGGAGTTAAAGTAGATGTCATTTCTTCCCAGTATGGAACCTCCTATGTGTGAACATGCGTGTACTAAAACAATGCATGGGCCTAACAGGACCGGTTCTGGACGTTCTGCTGCCCTAGGCAAGACAAAAACAATGGTCACTATCCCCCTAACCTAGAATAGTGTAATGCAGGGGTTGGCAATAGGTTTGGCCTTAGGCCAGTTTTTTTCTGAGCTAATAGTTGTAGAACAGAACATTATAGAGGTCCCATTCATGATTAAACTACAAATTAAAACACATTTTAACACATCTGGTTACTAGGCTATATAATGTCAAAAACATATCCTAATATTTTCAATCTATTACACTGCTAAAATCACTAATGTCTTTAAATTATTTTGTTATTTTCCTTTGTGCGTTGATTGCAATCAAGACAAAATGTCACTTTGAAAAAGTTTCAAAGAAAGGTGGAAATGCAAATAGAAGTCCTTCTGTAGCTCAGTTGGTAGAGCATGGCGCTTGTAACGCCAGGGTAGTGGGTTCGATCCCCGGGACCACCCATACGTAGAATGTATGCACACATGACTGTAAGTCGCTTTGGATAAAAGCGTCTGCTAAATGGCATATATTTTATTTTATATTTTAGAAGTGTCAGGGAAGAATGGACAGAGGAATAATGCTCTTACCATATTTCTCCAATATCAAACCACAGTGTCTTATTTGCAACGAAACGGTTACTGTTTGCAAATCATTAAATATGAGACATTATGAATCTAAGCATGGCAGTTTCAAAAGTTACCTTTCCACCCAGACAGAGACCCCACGAAGTAGAAAAATGTCATCTTTAACTGCTGGCTACTCATCCGTTGCTTAACTCAACAACATAATTGCTTCCCTAAAAGCTGCCTGGGTTTAAACATCCACTCTTTTCAGAAAGTGAAAAGCTCAATTAATAGGGATAGATTAGCCAAATATCATTGTTTTGGGGCAGAATAATGTGAGGTGTTAGGTTTTGTTGGATGTGCGTCTTGGTCAGTTTAGTTCAGGAAATGCCGTCCTGGTCAAAACACCGCTCTAGGTGTGCTGGTGTTGTACCGAAAATCTCCCCCCTGACAGAAATCCCCTGACAGAAATCTCACCCTGACAGAATCCCCCCTGACAGAATCTCCCCCTGACAGAATCTCCCCCCTGACCAGAATCTTCCCCTGACAGAATCCCCCTGACAAAATCTCCCTCTGACAGAATCTCCCCCTGACAAATCTCCCCTCTGACAGAATCTCCCCTGACAGAATTTCCCTGACAGAATCCCCCTGACAGAATCTCCCCCTGCTCGTTCTTCGCTGCTGCGATTTACTTGCTAGTTGAGTGATTTTCTGCTCACTCCGTTGTCAGTTTAGCCTACATTTCACTGATTTTAGTAGCAGAAATCATTTTTGTCTGCAGTTTATTTTGTATTAGTCTATAAATAAATCTCTTTACAAAATTCATCATCTCTCCATGTCTTATTCTTCTAGTATGTTTGAAAGTAACGATAATAATTCAGCCATAGTTGTTCTGAAATGTTTATTGCTTGCCAACATTTGACTCCCTCCGTGTTTAATATAACACACACATTCATTATTAATTTCGGTTGCCTATCCTGATGTGATGTGCTTTCTATAGAAAATATTTGACTCTGATGTACCACAGAAAGTATTAGACTCTGATGTGTACCACAGAAAGTATTTGACTCTGATGTGTACCACAGAAAGTATTTGACTCTGATGTGTACCACAGAAAGTATTTGACTCTGATGTGTACCACAGAAAGTATTTGACTTTGATGTACCACAGAAAGATTGGATCTGAGATGTGTACCACAGAAAGTATTTGACTCTGGTGTGTACCACAGAAAGTATTAGACTCTGATGTGTACCACAGAAAGTATTTGACTCTGGTGTGTACCGCAGAAAGTATTTGACTCTGGTGTGTACCGCAGAAAGTATTAGACTCTGGTGTGTACCACAGAGTGAGTTAGGACTCTGAATTTGGTCTGCAGGTACCTGTGAGAAAGTATTTGACTCTGATGTGTACCACAGAAAGTATTTGACTCTGGTGTGTACCCGCAGAAAGTATTTGACTCTGGTGTGTACCGCAGAAAGTATTTGACTCTGATGTGTACCGCAGAGGTATTTGACTCTGTGGTGTGTACCACAGAAAGTATTAGACTTGATGTACCACAGAAAGTATTTGACTCTGATGTGTACCACAGAAAGTATTTGACTCTGATGTGTACCACAGAAAGTATTTGACTCTGATGTGTACCACAGAAAGTATTTGACTCTGATGTGTACCACAGAAAGTATTTGACTCTGATGTGTACCACAGAAAGTATTTGACTCTGATGTGTACCACAGAAAGTATTTGACTCTGATGTGTACCACAGAAAGTATTTGACTCTGATGTGTACCGCAGAAAGTATTTGACTCTGGTGTGTACCGCAGAAAGTATTTGACTCTGGTGTGTACCGCAGAAAGTATTTGACTCTGGTGTGTACCGCAGAAAGTATTTGACTCTGGTGTGTACCACAGAAAGTATTTGACTCTGATGTGTACCACAGAAAGTATTTGACTCTGATGTGTACCACAGAAAGTATTTGACTCTGTGTACCACAGAAAGTATTTGACTCCATCCACAAAAGTAAGGACATTAGAAGGGTGGGGGGATCCTGACAGGGGGAGATTTTCGGCACAACACCAGCCATGGGTCCTAATCATATAGTTCTACTTAGAATCCCTATTAATTCAATAACATCTCTGTGGGCCTAGTCATAAAGATTTGTCATTTGACTTTTAAAATCTATGACCTTTTTTTGTGGCATAAACACAACCAGTCATGATGTTTTCATCTGATTGTCAAACAATCATATTCAAATGTCTCCTTTACAAGGCTACCTGCGCACGTTCATCCACCCGCAACACATTTCCAACCTCCAAACAGCGGTGAATGGAAAGAGAGACATCTGTTACACAAAACACCAACAAGTGTATTGACATTTGGCAAAGTCTTACTGCACTTTCTCCTCTGGTTATGACAGATGCATCATAAACAGCATCGACTATCACTAATAAACAATAATTACATGCATTTGGTGCAGCTAACTAACATTACTATTAACAAAGGCGGCAGAGCAAGTCCATATACCGTAGTTAGATTGAAAGACATTTGACTGTTAGATTGAACTGAATTACCTGTCAAACTGTTTGGAGTCCACTGCAGCTCTCAGAACCCATCCGATGAGGGGGACACCGTGTAAAAGGTATGAGCATTGATATTCTTCAGGGGATCCCCTTACTGCCTCCCCCTCGCCAGGACTTCAGGGCTGCGATGTGTCTCTTCTCACCGCTGTCTTTACAACCTTTGCTTTTCTTGTCTCTCACATCTCCGATGCCCGATAGCGACATTGTTTGCAGCGGCCATTGAAAGGATCAGTAAGCCGGGTGGGCAGACAATAGTCTTGTAGCGGTGGCGATGGATAGCAGTCGTCTGAAGTATCTGGCACCTTGCTTTCTAACTCACTGAACTAGCTAGCTACGGACTTAGTTTACATGACCTACTACGGCTTAAACTGTGAAGGAAATCCTAAAGCAAATGTTACATGTACACAGTAAAAAAGAGGCGTAGACATGCTAGCTTTACTCGGAGGTCATTTCAACAAGGATTCATTTTGATGCCATAGTAACAATTTTAGTTGAACTATTTACTGAATTTACTCTGGTAACGGGTTAACTGGCAAAGCCAAGAAAACGATGACGCTTCAATGAGGGGATTCGATTATCTGATCCGGGTTTCCGGTCGGAGGAGTTATAGCGGGTAAAACGTCATTCATTTTGGAACCGCTACCTCCGGGCGTGAGCCAGGTTCAAATGCCGTATTCATGTGCCAGTCGGAATTTAGAACCTTCTGAAATGTCCGACTTGCAGGTGTATAACTACAAACAGGTAGCAAGTCGGAAATGTCAGAGTTTCCTTGTTCCGATTAGTATGTGAATGCGGCAAAATCCGCTCAAAATCAATGACAGGCTAGATGAAGCACGTGGGGGAATGAGTAGGGATTCTGTGTTTCCACATGCAAAAGTCATTGCATTTTTATAAAAAATACATTTTAAAAATGCTTTATCTGCCTTCCTAATGAAAATTGGAAACATATATTTTATGGAAAAGAGATGTATGTTTCTGGAAGATGCATCATGCTACCTTGTTGACATGCCTTTGATGTGCATTTGAATCCCAAAACCATGCCCTCCCCCGACCAACTCTCTCAATGGGCACTCCACTGTCACGTGTTGCTGACTAAACTCCCAGAGAGTGACTAGGGGATCAATAGAGTACCATTAGTATGAGTAATAATACCTATAAAACCTATAAAGCGGTCAAACAAGGAAACGGTCCCAATTGTTTTCCCCATTCATCTTTCCCATAGGGATTTAAGAAACACTTCAAATAAGGGCTGTGTTTCATGTAGGCTTACCCTGGCACTGACATTTTGATAACTGTGTAAATCTTCTAGGACAAGGTGACTTTGATCAATATATTCACCTGTATTTACCTCCCAAAAATGAAATGGTAATACTATCTGGTAATGTGCTAATCATAAAGAACTACAAATACCATGATGACCTGGACGAGACTGCCAAATCGATTAACTAATGTTAGCTAAATGTAGTGATGAATACCCCATAAATATCTTTAAATTGACAATTCTGTTAACCATGGACATCACCAGGACATGGCTTTCTGGGCTTTAGCCCAGAATGATTTTGGGTCAGTCCCAAATATTTTGCTCTGCTGCTGCTAAGGTGTAAAATAAACTGTACCACTTAGTTCATAGAGCTTTGATTAGGTGAAGTTTCCAAAGTCATCCAACCATTAGAATCAGTGGTGCTGGTGCGCATATTTTTCAAAATGGTGCTATGTCTCCAAGATCACTTAATGATTCATTAGTATTTTACATAACAAACCGAATATAATAGCAGGATAATGTCAGGCTACTGTTATAAAAAACACCATGTCATGTCTTATGACAATGTAGGATGATTGTGCTGAAATGATTTTTTTCTGATGCTGTGGTTGTGTTTAACTCCATCTGCTCTAAAATTCCATTAGTTAGGCAGGTTAGCCACCCTTACATCATTCAGAAATGCTAAATGCATTTACCCATTAAACTGATTGGGATCAAATGGTTGGCTGCATGCAGCATAGCCGTTTCACCTGTAAAATAAGAATTATCATTCACGATTGACACTGATGATGGCCTAATTTAGTGTTTTAGGATTGAAAATACATAAATGTTCCTTTCGCCACTTACAGTATGTGTAGGCATAGGCAATCATGCAATTTGGATGATGCATTGTATGTATATTCTAATTAACCAATAGGCTTAATTTCGGTACAAACTTTCATTCAGAAATAATAGGGCGCCTTACAAAACACCATTACACCTCTGGTTATAATAAATGTCAAGACGTGTGTTCGGTCAACTGATCGTTCCAGCGCCGTTTTGATTGGGACAGTCATTTCGCTGCTTTGAGACAAGCATGGGAACTCATCTTGATAAATCAATCAATGTCAGATTTGAGTGTTCACTGAATCTCCGTTTGGATATGTGGTTATAATTAGGCTTGGAAATGTTAGCTAAGTTGATGTGAGTGCTCATGATCATTAGTCTCGCAATTTAAAGCAATGCAGATCTTCTCTACACACATTAGGCCCATTGCTTCCCTGATGTTTTCCTCAACTTTCCTGATGCATTTCAGTCACTTAGGCTCCTGATGCGAATAGACATTTGTACACTTTTCCCAAAGGCTATTCGAGTCATTTGACGTATGTTTTTATTGTTTTAAAAGCTCACATCGTTTCAATAACAATATAGCTATTGGCTTCATTGACTTACTGAATTTATTATCGTAATTGTAGGCTACTTGTTGATAGATTGTCTTAAATATTATTTTAACAGTAGGCCTAACACACAATAATCTCATATGGGGTTAGTGACCACAATCAATTGAATGATTAATAAGAAGGGTTGATTCATTTATTTGGCCTTGGAAGAAAACATAGCGCTGCAGGAAGGGATGCTGGAAGTGCTGCAGATAAATTGAAATACATTTGCCAAATTAAATAATTACTCCTCTATAAATAAATTAAATCATTGCAAATACTACACCATCATAATTTAGCCACAGAGGATCAAAAGCTTATTGCTTTAGATTGTGTTTTGTTTGTCACATTATGAGCGCATAGGCCGAGTCTTCAGTCAGGAATCCTGCAATTGGGCATCTCGCTCAGAAAATATAAAACAGCTGATTGTTGAGTTGTGGCTGTCAATGAACAGCATGCAGCAGCTAGAACGCATTTCGCAATATTTCAAACTACAATCGCGGGAAAAATGTGTTTGAATAGGTGAGTGCCACTGGAACGTTGGTGGACTATAATTTCCTACTCATATTATAGGTGTCAAATCTGTCTATCCACTCTTTTCACTGGCTTATGCTATTGGATGCATTTAAGACATGAGTCGTTCGTTTTGTTGATCTCAGTCTGTAAATGTCAGAGTAGCTTGTCATTTCGATTATTTGTGTGGTATAAAGAAATATTATTGTAATGTCTCCAGTCATGTAGAATGGCAGGAAAGGATTTTAGAAAAGGCTAGTTCTTTTCTCGGATCCACAAACCCCTCAGCCCCGAATATTATGAAACTCTGGTGACGGTCCTGCTGATGAGACATTTTTCAGAATGTAGGCCAATACCACCTCGTTCCATCTTCTCCCACTGCCCACTAGTGGTCTTCCTCTCACTACCATATTTGGTAATGAGTTTAAACGCCAAGCTTCATATTGATACATCCAGTGAGCTTCATTGAGCTAGCAGAGGTAATTACACTGTACGATGCTTTACTTGCTGAGCCATTCAGAATGATTTCATAGCTTCCATCACATCATCCATTAAAATAGGTTGATACGCCACATTGTTTTGCATGGTAAACGGATGAAACCACAGGCAAACTGTGACTCGCAGTTGTTAGTTATTGTCAGGTACATTGATGATCAGGGCTTTATTCAGGAATGTTTCTTGGCCTACTTTGATGAGTCAAGTGGGTGAGATGCGCAGCCCGTGTTTCACATTGTGAAGTCCGAGATGTCCGAGTTTAACTTCATGGAGAAACTTGTTTCCCAAACCTATGATGGAGCTGTTGTAATGGAATGTATCTGCTATTTGTATTTACAGCCAAGTCCCCTCCTTTTCCCTGATTAAGAGGGGATGACCACTCCACTACCAGTGTCAACTCTTCTGATGAACTGAAGCCATGTTTCATATGCCTTCTCATCCACTTGGATGTTTCTTCTCCAAGCACTGAGGAGCCCTGTCAATTCTCTCACTAATCTATGTAACCAAATCAATAGTTCTTGGACAAATGCCAACTCGCCACACGTTTGCTGTCTGTCCTGATCTCTGCAACATAGATAGATGGAAATCGCCACACAATGCTATAAATGAAGATCTCTTATACTGTATGATCACGTGTGTTGTTTTACTGGTATTTGGTTGGATCTTGCTACAACTGAGTGAAAGCCTGAACAGGAAAGCATGTGAAACTTCTTGATGGTTGTACAAGTAATGTTGTCATCCAGTTCTTTCCCCCAACTGAGGTTTGATGAGGCGCTACACTGCCATCTGGTGGCAAGATATAACTCCATACCACAATCTTGAAGGTGTAAGGCTAAAGTCATTTCTAGAATAGTTCAGATTAAAGCAGGGGAATAAGAAAGTGTTTCTTACGTTTATGATCATGTATAATTTGACAAACAAATTGCAGGCGAAATACAAAAGTAAACACCTCAAACAACAAGAATCTCAGTGCAACTCCATGTTAATGTCCTAATACTTTCCCCCCAAAATTAAGGCAGAACATTAAAAAGTGGAGAGAAAAACAATCAATCTCAAGTAAATGAAAGGCCTCCTGTATACTACTTCATTTAAAATAAAGACATTAATTTTTGTCAACACAACCTGTAGCGAAATAAAACCCAAACTACCTTGATCTGACAACCTGTAAAAACTAGCAATGGGCACAGTTATTGAAACGGACATTAGTATTCGTATACACAGGCCTATTTCAACAATGACAAGGCTTCATCTTAACGGAATAAAATTATCTATGGGACATTTCTACACTCATGACATTTGGAATTCTTCATTTAATAAAACGTCACAAATGTGAATATAGTTTAAAAAATACATACGGTATTAGCCTACACAGGTTTCACTTAGCTTGCTGTTGTTGACACTACAGTCAGAGGCTCCATGTGTAGCAACGTGAAGTGGGAGATCTCTAAGCAATGAAAGGAAAGTTTAATTAAAATGACAGAATTAAGTAAAGTAAATGAGGAGTAGCCTACAATGAGCAACCTTCAGTATAGGCTGTTTACTCTGAACAGGGTTGTTGTAGATCAGGACAGTAAAGACATGCACTGCCATATTGGATGATAGATAACCTATGGCATTTACAAGTGTCTAACTAGCGCGAGTCAGTGGCTACTTGTTCTCTCCCTCCTTTGTCGCACACCCCTGGTCCCTGTCCCCACAGCATCTCCCGAGTCCTGCAGGCTGCGCAGCAAACAAGTGTCCATGATTAAAACTATCTGGATATCCGATAAAATGTCATGATATTATTTATAATGCCTATCCCTAATTTAGAACACATTCTAGAGTTTAGAATGGATCTCTGTGACTTTAGAACACATTCTAGAGTTTAGAATGGATCTCTGTGACTTTAGAACACATTCTAGATTTTAGAATGTATTTCTGTGACTTTAGAACACATTCTAGATTTTAGAATGCATTTCTGTGACTTTAGAACACATTCTAGAGTTTAGAATGTATTTCTGTGACTTTAGAACACATTCTAGAGTTTAGAATGTATTTCTGTGGATGCGGTCCTGTTCCATCTGAGACTTGGCCTTCTTCTTGAGCAGCAGGATGTGTTCAGAAAACTCCCTCACAGCCCCCAGGCCTGCAGCACTGTGGCAGGAGTATTTAGCAGCGTTGATCGCCACCACTGGGGCGTCCCGGGGTACTGCACTCAGCCCAGCAAGGTTCAGACAGTCAACATCTGGTGCATCATTACCTGTAGGAGGGAGAGATGGAGGGATGAAATGTTTCTATTAAAGTGTCCATAAGGTGGTTCTTGAAGTATTCTTAGGATGATTAATTAGTATGTTGCAAAAACATAACAAAAACATGCTAAAATATGACCTGATTTAAGATAATCATATTTATTTTGATATAGTTTCTGATTTTGGGCTTAGGGATATCATAGAATTTGAATTACAGAAATCAACTAAATTTGATTAAATTAAAATTGAATCCCAAATTCTCCAGGATTTGACTGCTGGCACCTCCCTTCTCACCTTGGCTGTAAATATTCAGTGACTGGCAGTGGCATGCAAATGAAGTTTTCTGCAGTGGTAGTCTAGCATATGTAACAGTATAACTTTAGACCGTCCCCTCACCCATACCTGGGTTGTAGTCTAGCATACACGCAGAGGGGAAATACAAATGATCACTTAACCAAAACTGGACTCTGAATAAAATATACAAAATAGTTTCCCCGTCTCCCCTTACTAATAGATACTCTATTTAATCAGACAGTTTCCTCCTGTCTCCCCTTACTAATATATACTCTATTTAATCAGACAGTTTCCCCCCGTCTCCCCTTACTAATATATACACTATTTAATCAGACAGTTTCTCCCTGTCTCCCCTTACTAATAGATACTCTATTTAATCACAGTTTCCCCCTGTCTCCCCTTACTAATAGATACTCTATTTAATCAGACAGTTTCCTCCTGTCTCCCCTTACTAATATATACTCTATTTAATCAGACAGTTTCCCCCCGTCTCCCCTTACTAATATATACACTATTTAATCAGACAGTTTCTCCCTGTCTCCCCTTACTAATAGATACTCTATTTAATCACAGTTTCCCCCTGTCTCCCCTTACTAATAGATACTCTATTTAATCAGACAGTTATTTATGAGTGAAGAACTTACAATCACTTCCTGGCAAGAGAGAACAGAGGGATGAGAGGAGAGAGATGAAGGGTTGAGAAGATAGAGAGAGATAAGGAGGAGTGAAACACAGAATGAGGAGATACTGTTCCATAACAGGATATAGTGTGGTCACCATGACAGACACAATCAGCTTCAACTGGTTCAAACTTCACTGTTGACATTTACTGTCTGATAGTTTCATTGATACGTGGTTATCAAACACCCTGCTACGGTCACATTACTGAGAGATATCTAGCCTGTTCTACCTTTCCATCTCAGAAGGGCTCCAAATAAAGATCTTTAGACGTTTGATTGACATGAACGCACAAGTATTACTCAAATTAGAAGGTTAAGAACCTTGAGATTCCACTAAATTTCAAACTGTGCTATATAACTAACTACTAGTAGTAGTCGTAGTAGTAGTAGTATCAGTAAATTGTTAATTGAAAATAACAGTGAGTTTACCCATATAGGCAACCTCCTTCCAGTCCAGATCCTTGTCATCCATCATGGCTTTGACCTCACCCTGGATGTCCTTGCCCAGCTGCCTGACCTCGCAGCCTGTCCTCTGGGATAGATTGTCAGCCAGGGCCTTGGTCACAGGGTCCTCACCGGACGAGATCAAGATCACCTGGAAGAAAGACAATAATAGTATAAAACATGGTTGGGCCAATAATAATAATAAAACACGGTTGGGCCAATAATAATAATAATAATAACAATAATAATAACAATAACAATAATAATAATAATAACAATAATAATAATAATAATAATAACAATAATAATAATAATAATAACAATAATAATAATAATAATAATAAAACACGGTTGGGCCAATAATGTGTAGAAGGATGTCATTTGAGAAGTGTTCTCTTAGAGGGTATGATGAAACTCAAACTAATAAAGTCACATGACGGAGTAAATAGTATCCTGTGTGTGTGTTTAATGGGCGGAGGTTTCAGTGATAAACTGAGGAGCAGCCGGTGTGTTACATCCTGTTCTGTTAAGAGCTTAGCAAAGCAAACTGGTTCTACCTAACTTCCTGTATCTTTAATACGGCCACAAAGCCAAACGAGGGACACTGGGTAGCCTAGCGGGTTACAGCGTTGGGCCAGTAACCCAACCAGAGATTACTAGGTGAAAAATCTGTCAATGTGCCCTTTACCAAGGCACTTAACCCTACTTGCTCATGTAAGTTGCTCTGGTTGATTGTCAGCTAAATGACTCAAATGTAAAATGATAGGATTGTTTTTTGTTTATTTTATAGCAGCTTAATGCTGCTTCAAGTTGAACATGTTACGAGAGGTTAACTGTCACTGCCCAGAAAGAATGGTGTCAGCTATGACAAGACACCTTCAATTAGATTTGTTTTCTTTTGGTTATTAAAACAGAAGAAGGTGGAGTGGATTTACAGGCATTCAGAAAGCATTCAGACCCTTCCCTTCTCCCACATTTTGTTATGTTACAGCCTTTTCTAAAATTGATTAAATTAAAAAAAAATCCTCAATCTACACACAATACCCCATAATGACAGAGGCGAAAAGGTTTTTGAAATATTTGCAAGTTTATTACAAATAAATGTAACTTATTTATGTAAGTATTCTGATTTTTTACAATGAGACTCAAAATTGAGCTCTTTGAGATGTTTCTACAACTTGAGGTGACCAGGAACCCAATGGCCATGCTGACAGAGATCCAGAGTTCCACTGTGGAGATGGGAGAACCTTCCAGAAGGACAACCATCTCTGCAGCACTCCACCAATCAGGCCTTTAGAGTGGCCAGACGAAAGCAACTCTTCAGTAAAAGACACATTACAGCCCACTTGGGAGTTTGCCAAAAAAGCACCTAAAGGACTCTCAGACCATGACAAACAAGACTCTCTGGTCTGATAAAACCAAGATTGAACTCTTTGGCCTGAATGCCAACCGTCACATTTGAAGGAAACCTGGCACCATCCCTACGGTGAAGCATGGTGGTAGCAGTATCATGCCATGGGGGATGTTTCTCAGCGACAGGAAGACTAGTCTGGATCGAGAGAAAAGTACAGAGATCCTTGATGAAAACCTGCTCCGGAGTGCTCAGGAACTCAGACTGGGGCAAAGGTTCACCTTCCAACAGGACAACAGCCCTAAGCACACAGCCAAGACAGTGCAGGAGTGGCTTCGGGACAAGTCTCTGAATGTCCTTGAGTGGCCCAGCCAGAGCCCAGACCTGAACCCGATCTAACATCTCTGGAGAGACCTGAAAATATCTGTGCAGCAATGCTGCCCATCCAGCAACGCCCCCCACCCAACCTGACAGAGCTTGAGAGGATCTGCAGAGAAGAACGGGAGAAACTCTCCAAATACAGGCGTGCCAAGCTTGTAGCATCAAACCCAAGAAGACTTGAGACTGTAATCACAGCCAAAGGTGCTTCAACAAAGCACGGAGTACAAGGTCTGAATACTGATGTACATGTAATATCTGTTTTTCATTTTTTTAAATTTGCTAAAAATTCTAAAAACCTGTTTTTGCTTTGTCATTATGGGGTATTGTGTGTAGATTGAGCGATTTAATCAATTTTAGAATAAGTCTGTAACATAACAAAAATGTGGAAAAATACTTTCTGAATGCACTGTGCATGACTAGGCTGGGGC
>NW_025747354.1:0-59579 GCF_021184085.1 Oncorhynchus gorbuscha | reverse complement strand
AGACCCTACAGTCATCAGTCATCAAACAGACCCTCAGTCATCAAACAGACCCTCACAGTCATCAAACAGACCCTACAGTCATCAAACAGACCAGTCTAAACAGTCAGTCAAACAGACCCTACAGTCATCAAAACAGACCCTACAGTCATCAAACAGACCCTACAGTCATCAACAGACCCTACAGTCATCAAACAGACCCTACAGTCATCAAACAGACCCTCAGTCATCAACAGACCCTACAGTCATCAAACAGTCATCAAACAGACCCTACAGTCATCAAACAGACCCTACAGTCATCAACCAGACCCTACAGTCATCAACCAGACCCTACAGTCATCAACCAGACCCTACAGTCATCAACCAGACCCTACAGTCATCAACCAGACCCTACAGTCATCAAACAGACCCTACAGTCATCAACAGACCCTACAGTCATCAAACAGACCCTACAGTCATCAGTCATCAACCAGACCCTACAGTCATCAAACAGACCCTACAGTCATCAACCAGACCCTACAGTCATCAAACAGACCCTACAGTCATCAAACAGACCCTACAGTCATCAAACAGACCCTACAGTCATCAACCAGACCCTACAGTCATCAACCAGACCCTACAGTCATCAACCAGACCCTACAGTCATCAACAGACCCTACAGTCATCAATCAGACCCTACAGTCATCAAACAGACCCTACAGTCATCAAACAGACCCTACAGTCATCAAACAGACCCTACAGTCATCAAACAGTCAGTCAAACAGACCCTACAGTCATCAAACAGACCCTACAGTCAAACAGACCCTACAGTCATCAACCAGACCCTACAGTCATCAAACAGACCCTACAGTCATCAACCAGACCCTACAGTCATCAAACAGACCCTACAGTCATCAAACAGACCCTACAGTCATCAAACAGACCCTACAGTCATCAAACAGACCCTACAGTCATCAGTCAGACCCTCAGTCAACAGACCCCTACAGTCATCAGTCATCAAACAGACCCTACAGTCATCAAACAGACCCTACAGTCATCAAACAGACCCTACAGTCATCAAACAGACCCTACAGTCATCAGTCATCAAACAGACCCTACAGTCATCAACAGACCCTACAGTCATCAAACAGACCCTACAGTCATCAAACAGACCCTACAGTCATCAACAGACCCTACAGTCATCAAACAGACCCTACAGTCATCAAACAGACCCTACAGTCATCAGTCATCAAACAGACCCTACAGTCATCAACCAGACCCTACAGTCATCAAACAGACCCTACAGTCATCAAACAGACCCTACAGTCATCAAACAGACCCTACAGTCATCAAACAGACCCTACAGTCATCAAACAGACCCTACAGTCATCAAACAGACCCTACAGTCATCAAACAGACCCTACAGTCATCAAACAGACCCTCACAGTCATCAAACAGACCCTACAGTCATCAGTCATCAAACAGACCCTACAGTCATCAAACAGACCCTACAGTCATCAGTCATCAACAGACCCTACAGTCATCAAACAGACCCTATCAAACAGACCCTACAGTCATCAAACAGACCCTCAGTCAAACAGACCCTACAGTCATCAAACAGACCCTACAGTCATCAACCAGACCCTACAGTCATCAGTCATCAAACAGACCCTCACAGTCATCAAACAGACCCTCAGTCATCAAACAGACCCTCAGTCATCAACAGACCCTACAGTCATCAAACAGACCCTACAGTCATCAACCAGACCCTACAGTCATCAAACAGACCCTACAGTCATCAGTCATCAAACAGACCCTACAGTCATCAAACAGACCCTACAGTCATCAAACAGACCCTACAGTCATCAAACAGACCCTACAGTCATCAAACAGACCCTACAGTCATCAAACAGACCCTACAGTCATCAAACAGACCCTACAGTCATCAACCAGACCCTACAGTCATCAACCAGACCCTACAGTCATCAGTCATCAAACAGACCCTACAGTCATCAGTCATCAAACAGACCCTACAGTCATCAAACAGACCCTACAGTCATCAAACAGACCCTACAGTCAAACCAGACCCTACAGTCATCAGTCATCAAACAGACCCTACAGTCATCAGTCATCAAACAGACCCTACAGTCATCAAACAGACCCTCATCAGACCCTCAGTCAAACAGACCCTACAGTCATCAAACAGACCCTACAGTCATCAGTCATCAAACAGACCCTACAGTCATCAGTCATCAAACAGACCCTACAGTCATCAAACAGACCCTACAGTCATCAAACAGACCCTCAGTCATCAAACAGACCCAGTCATCAGTCATCAAACAGACCCTCAGTCATCAAACAGACCCTACAGTCATCAAACAGACCCTCAGTCATCAACAGACCCTACAGTCATCAGACCCTCATCAAACAGACCCTACAGTCATCAGTCATCAAACAGACCCTACAGTCATCAAACAGACCCTACAGTCATCAAACAGACCCTACAGTCATCAAACAGACCCTCATCAAACAGACCCTACAGTCATCAGTCATCAAACAGACCCTAGTCAGTCATCAGTCATCAAACAGACCCTACAGTCATCAAACAGACCCTACAGTCATCAAACAGACCCTACAGTCATCAAAAACAGACCCTACAGTCATCAAACAGACCCTCAGTCAAACAGACCCTACAGTCATCAGTCATCAAACAGACCCTACAGTCATCAAACAGTCAGTCATCAAACAGACCCTACAGTCATCAAACAGACCCTACAGTCATCAGTCATCAAACCCCTAGACCAGACCCTACAGTCATCAATCAAACAGACCCTACAGTCATCAAACAGACCCTACAGTCATCAACAGACCCTACAGTCATCAGTCATCAAACCAGACCCTACAGTCATCAAAGACCCTACAGTCATCAAACAGACCCTACAGTCATCAAACAGACCCTACAGTCATCAAACAGACCCTACAGTCATCAATCAAACAGACCCTACAGTCATCAAACAGTCATCAAACAGACCCTAGACAACCAGACCCTACAGTCATCAGTCATCAAACAGACCCTACAGTCATCAAAAACAGACCCTACAGTCATCAGTCATCAAACAGACCCTAGTCATCAAACAGACCCTACAGTCATCAACCAGACCCTACAGTCATCAAACAGACCCTACAGTCATCAGTCATCAAACAGACCCTACAGTCATCAAACAGACCCTACAGTCATCAGTCATCAAACAGACCCTACAGTCATCAAACAGACCCTACAGTCATCAGTCATCAAACAGACCCTACAGTCATCAGTCATCAAACAGACCCTACAGTCATCAGTCATCAAACAGACCCTACAGTCATCAGTCATCAAACAGACCCTACAGTCATCAAACAGACCCTACAGTCATCAAACAGACCCTACAGTCATCAACCAGACCCTACAGTCATCAGTCATCAAACAGACCCTACAGTCATCAGTCATCAAACAGACCCTACAGTCATCAAACAGACCCTACAGACCCTACAGTCATCAAAAACAGACCCAGTCATCAGTCATCAGTCATCAAACAGACCCTACAGTCATCAGTCATCAAACAGACCCTACAGTCATCAGTCATCAGTCATCAAACAGACCCTACAGTCATCAGTCATCAAACAGACCCTACAGTCATCAAACAGACCCTACAGTCATCAAACAGACCATACAGTCATCAGTCATCAAACAGACCCTACAGTCATCAAACAGACCCTACAGTCATCAAACAGACCCTACAGTCATCAAACAGACCCTACAGTCATCAGTCATCAAACAGACCCTACAGTCATCAAACAGACCCTACAGTCATCAAACAGACCCTACAGTCATCAGTCATCAAACAGACCCTACAGTCATCAAACAGACCCTACAGTCACAAACAGACCCTACAGTCATCAGTCATCAACAGACCCTACAGTCATCAAACAGACCCTACAGTCATCAGTCATCAAACAGACCCTACAGTCATCAAACAGACCCTACAGTCATCAAACAGACCCTACAGTCATCAAACAGACCCTACAGTCATCAAACAGACCCTACAGTCATCAGTCATCAAACAGACCCTACAGTCATCAAACAGACCCTACAGTCATCAGTCATCAAACAGACCCTACAGTCATCAGTCATCAAACAGACCCTACAGTCATCAGTCATCAAACAGACCCTACAGTCATCAGTCATCAAACAGACCCTACAGTCATCAAACAGACCCTCATCAAACAGACCCTACAGTCATCAGTCATCAAACAGACCCTACAGTCATCAGTCATCAAACAGACCCTACAGTCATCAGTCATCAAACAGACCCTACAGTCATCAGTCATCAAACAGACCCAGTCACAGTCATCAAACAGACCCTAATCAGTCATCAAACAGACCCTACAGTCATCAAACAGACCCTACAGTCATCAGTCATCAAACAGACCCTACAGTCATCAAACAGACCCTACAGTCATCAAACAGACCCTACAGTCATCAGTCATCAAACAGACCCTACAGTCATCAAACAGACCCTACAGTCATCAAACAGACCCTCAAACAGACCCTACAGTCATCAGTCATCAAACAGACCCTACAGTCATCAAACAGACCCTACAGTCATCAGTCATCAAACAGACCCTACAGTCATCAAACAGTCATCAAACAGACCCTACAGTCATCAGTCATCAAACAGACCCTACAGTCATCAGTCATCAACCAGACCCTACAGTCATCAAACAGACCCTACAGTCATCAAACAGACCCTACAGTCATCAGTCATCAAACAGACCCTACAGTCATCAAACAGACCCTACAGTCATCAAACAGACCCTACAGTCATCAGTCATCACAGTCAGTCATCAAACAGACCCTACAGTCATCAAAACAGACCCTCAGTCATCAAACAGACCCTACAGTCATCAGTCATCAAACAGACCCTACAGTCATCAAACAGACCCTACAGTCATCAAACAGACCCTACAGTCATCCAGTCATCAAACAGACCCTACAGTCATCAAACAGACCTACAGTCATCAGTCATCAAACAGACCCTACAGTCATCAGTCATCAAACAGACCCTACAGTCATCAGTCATCAAACAGACCCTACAGTCATCAGTCATCAAACAGACCCTACAGTCATCAGTCATCAAACAGACCCTACAGTCATCAGTCATCAAACAGACCCTACAGTCATCAAACAGACCCTGTACAGTCATCAAACAGACCCTACAGTCATCAAACAGACCCTACAGTCATCAAACAGACCCTACAGTCATCAGTCATCAAACAGACCCTACAGTCATCAGTCATCAAACAGACCCTACAGTCATCAAACAGACCCTACAGTCATCAAACAGACCCTACAGTCATCAAACAGACCCTACAGTCATCAAACAGACCCTACAGTCATCAGACATCAACCAGACCCTACAGTCATCAAACAGACCCTACAGTCATCAGTCATCAAACAGACCCTACAGTCATCAAACAGACCCTACAGTCATCAAACAGACCCTACAGTCATCAAACAGACCCTACAGTCATCAGTCATCAAACAGACCCTACAGTCATCAAACCAGACCCTACAGTCATCAAACAGACCCTACAGTCATCAAACAGACCCTACAGTCATCAGTCATCAAACAGACCCTACAGTCATCAGTCATCAAACAGACCCTACAGTCATCAGTCATCAAACAGACCCTACAGTCATCAAACAGACCCTACAGTCATCAAACATCAAACAGACCCTACAGTCATCAGTCATCAAACAGACCCTACATCAGTCATCAAACAGACCCTACAGTCATCAAACAGACCCTACAGTCATCAAACAGACCCTACAGTCATCAGTCATCAAACAGACCCTACAGTCATCAAACAGACCCTACAGTCATCAAACAGACCCTACAGTCATCAGTCATCAAACAGACCCTACAGTCATCAAACAGACCCTACAGTCATCAAACAGACCCTACAGTCATCAAACAGACCCTACAGTCATCAAACAGACCCTACAGTCATCAAACAGACCCTACAGTCATCAGTCATCAAACAGACCCTACAGTCACAGTCATCAAACAGTCATCAAACAGACCCTACAGTCATCAAACAGACCCTACAGTCATCAGTCATCAAACAGACCCTACAGTCATCAGTCATCAAACAGACCCTACATCAAACAGACCCTCAGTCATCAGACAGACCCTACAGTCATCAAACAGACCCTACAGTCATCAAACAGACCCTACAGTCATCAGTCATCAAACAGACCCTACAGTCATCAGTCATCAAACAGACCCTACAGTCATCAAACAGACCCTACAGTCATCAGTCATCAAACAGACCCTACAGTCATCAAACAGACCCTACAGTCATCAAACAGACCCTACAGTCATCAAACAGACCCTACAGTCATCAAACAGACCCTACAGTCATCAAACAGACCCTACAGTCATCAAACAGACCCTACAGTCATCAGTCATCAAACAGACCCTACAGTCATCAGTCATCAAACAGACCCTACAGTCATCAAACAGACCCTACAGTCATCAGACAGACCCTACAGTCATCAAACAGACCCTACAGTCATCAAACAGACCCTACAGTCATCAGTCATCAAACAGACCCTACAGTCATCAGTCATCAAACAGACCCTACAGTCATCAGTCATCAAACAGACCCTACAGTCATCAAACAGACCCTACAGTCATCAAACAGACCCTACAGTCATCAATCAGACCCTACAGTCATCAAACAGACCCTACAGTCATCAGTCATCAAACAGACCCTACAGTCATCAGTCATCAAACAGACCCTACAGTCATCAAACAGACCCTACAGTCATCAAACAGACCCTACAGTCATCAAACAGACCCTACAGTCATCAACCAGACCCTACAGTCATCAACCAGACCCTACAGTCATCAACCAGACCCTACAGTCATCAATCAGACCCTACAGTCACAGTCATCAAACAGACCCTACAGTCATCAGTCATCAAACAGACCCTACAGTCATCAGTCATCAAACAGACCCTACAGTCATCAACCAGACCCTACAGTCATCAAACAGACCCTACAGTCATCAAACAGACCCTACAGTCATCAGTCATCAAACAGACCCTACAGTCATCAGTCATCAAACAGACCCTACAGTCATCAAACAGACCCTACAGTCATCAAACAGACCCTACAGTCATCAAACAGACCCTACAGTCATCAGTCATCAAACAGACCCTACAGTCATCAGTCATCAAACCAGACCCTACAGTCATCAACCAGACCCTACAGTCATCAACCAGACCCTACAGTCATCAATCAGACCCTACAGTCATCAAACAGACCCTACAGTCATCAGTCATCAAACAGACCCTACAGTCATCAGTCATCAAACAGACCCTACAGTCATCAACCAGACCCTACAGTCATCAAACAGACCCTACAGTCATCAAACAGACCCTACAGTCATCAGTCATCAAACAGACCCTACAGTCATCAGTCATCAACCAGACCCTACAGTCATCAACCAGACCCTACAGTCATCAAACAGACCCTACAGTCATCAGTCATCAAACAGACCCTACAGTCATCAAACAGACCCTACAGTCATCAGTCATCAAACAGACCCTACAGTCATCAGTCATCAAACAGACCCTACAGTCATCAACCAGACCCTACAGTCATCAGTCATCAACCAGACCCTACAGTCATCAACCAGACCCTACAGTCATCAAACAGACCCTACAGTCATCAGTCATCAAACAGACCCTACAGTCATCAGTCATCAGACAGACCCTACAGTCATCAAACAGACCCTACAGTCATCAAACAGACCCTACAGTCATCAACCAGACCCTACAGTCATCAACCAGACCCTACAGTCATCAACCAGACCCTACAGTCATCAATCAGACCCTACAGTCATCAAACAGACCCTACAGTCATCAGTCATCAAACAGACCCTACAGTCATCAGTCATCAAACAGACCCTACAGTCATCAACCAGACCCTACAGTCATCAAACAGACCCTACAGTCATCAAACAGACCCTACAGTCATCAGTCATCAAACAGACCCTACAGTCATCAGTCATCAAACAGACCCTACAGTCATCAACCAGACCCTACAGTCATCAAACAGACCCTACAGTCATCAAACAGACCCTACAGTCATCAGTCATCAAACAGACCCTACAGTCATCAGTCATCAACCAGACCCTACAGTCATCAACCAGACCCTACAGTCATCAACCAGACCCTACAGTCATCAATCAGACCCTACAGTCATCAAACAGACCCTACAGTCATCAGTCATCAAACAGACCCTACAGTCATCAGTCATCAAACAGACCCTACAGTCATCAACCAGACCCTACAGTCATCAAACAGACCCTACAGTCATCAAACAGACCCTACAGTCATCAGTCATCAAACAGACCCTACAGTCATCAGTCATCAACCAGACCCTACAGTCATCAACCAGACCCTACAGTCATCAAACAGACCCTACAGTCATCAGTCATCAAACAGACCCTACAGTCATCAGTCATCAAACAGACCCTACAGTCATCAGTCATCAGACAGACCCTACAGTCATCAACCAGACCCTACAGTCATCAGTCATCAACCAGACCCTACAGTCATCAACCAGACCCTACAGTCATCAAACAGACCCTACAGTCATCAGTCATCAAACAGACCCTACAGTCATCAGTCATCAGACAGACCCTACAGTCATCAAACAGACCCTATAGTCTCTATAGTCCAGTAGCAGCAGACTTCACATGCACATTCTTCTGGCATGGACTCATCCAGGGTTAACTCTAACCCTGGGAACAGCCACCCTGTGGTGCTCGGGTACGGTTTCTGTGACATAAAGTCCTGTAAGAAATCATTTTCAATTGAGATTCTCCATTAAGCTTGTTTTTAAGTCCATGACTAGGCCTAATCCGTGTCAGAACCCCCCCCCCCCCCATCCAATAGCTAACACTGATATAATGACGGAATATTAAACTGACATAGGCCTATTCTACAGAAAAACACCTCTCTCAATGTTTGAGCAACAACAGTATAATGTTGCACACTTGTCTTGCATGATAAGGAAGTGACCTGTGTTTAACTTCTATTTTAGCAAGAGCAGTCACACACACAAACACACATACGCCCGGCTGTCTGTCACAAAAGGTCTTCTGTCACTAGATACCCCCTCCGTCCTGAGGTTCATCCATGCCGTAGGAATTAAGAAGACCTTCTCTGTAACAGCTACACAGTTCTACTGTCCTTGTGGGGACCTAGAGTTGATTTCCATTCAAAATCCTATTTAACCGAACTCTAATTCTAACCTTAAACCTAACTCCTAAGCCAATTGTCTTTGTGGGGTCCTGGGAAATGTCCCCAGGAGGGAAAATGTCCCTTGTTTTTGTGGGGACTTTCCCAGGGGACCTGGATCACTTGGATCACGGGTCACCACGTCAAGGGGTCACTGCCTGGCCGGTTCCCCTCTCTCCACTGGGATTCTCTGCCTGGCCGGTTCCCCTCTCTCCACTGGGAGTCTCTGCCTGGCCGGTTCCCCTCTCTCCACTGGAAGTCTCTGCCTGGCCGGTTCCCCTCTCTCCACTGGGAGTCTCTGCCTGGCCGGTTCCCCTCTCTCCACTGGGATTCTCTGCCTGGCCGGTTCCCCTCTCTCCACTGGGATTCTCTGCCTGGCCGGTTCCCCTCTCTCCACTGGGATTCTCTGCCTGGCCGGTTCCCCTCTCCACTGGGATTCTCTGCCTGGCCGGTTCCCCTCTCTCCACTGGGATTCTCTGCCTGGCCGGTTCCCCTCTCTCCACTGGGATTCTCTGCCTGGCCGGTTCCCCTCTCTCCACTGGGATTCTCTGCCTGGTCGGTTCCCCTCTCTCCACTGGGATTCTCTGCCTGGCCGGTTCCCCTCTCTCCACTGGGATTCTCTGCCTGGCCGGTTCCCCTCTCTCCACTGGGATTCTCTGCCTGGCCGGTTCCCCTCTCTCCACTGGGATTCTCTGCCTGGCCGGTTCCCCTCTCTCCACTGGGATTCTCTGCCTGGTCGGTTCCCCCCTCTCCACTGGGATTCTCTGCCTGGTCGGTTCCCCTCTCTCCACTGGGATTCTCTGCCTGGCCGGTTCCCCTCTCTCCACTGGGATTCTCTGCCTGGCCGGTTCCCCTCTCTCCACTGGGATTCTCTGCCTGGCCGGTTCCCCTCTCTCCACTGGGATTCTCTGCCTGGCCGGTTCCCCTCTCTCCACTGGGATTCTCTGCCTCTGACCCTATTTCAGGGGCTGAGTCACTGACTTACTGGTGCTCTTCCATGCCGGAGGGGTGCGTCACTTGAGTGGGTTGAGTCACTGACGTGATCTTCCTGTCTGGGTTGGCGCCCCCCTTGGGTTGTGCCGTGGCGGAGATCTTTGTGGGCTATACTCGGCCTTGTCTCAGGATGGTAAGTTGGTGGTTGAAGATATCCCTCTAGTGGTGTGGGGTCTGTGCTTTGGCAAAGTGGGTGGGGTTATATCCTTCCTGTTTGGCCCTGTCCAGGGGTATCATCGGATGGGGCCACAGTGTCTGCTGACCCGTCCTGTCCTGTCTCAGCCTCCAGTATTTATGCTGCAGTAGTTTTATGTGTCGGGGGGCTAGGGTCAGTTTGTTATATCTGGATTACTTCTCCTGTCTTATCCGGTGTCCTGTGTGAATTTAAGTATGCTCTAATTCTCTCTTTCTTTCGGAGGATCTGAGCCCTAGGACCATGCCTCAGGACTATCTGGCATGATGACTCCTTGCTGTCCCCAGTCCACCTGGCCGTGCTGCTGCTCTAGTTTCAACTGTTCTGCCTGCTGCTATGGAACCCTGACCTGTTCAATGGACGTGCTACCTGTCCCAGACCTGCTGTTTTTAACTCTCTAGAGACAGCAGGAGCGGTAGAGATACTCTGAATGATCGGCTATGAAAAGCCAACTGACATTTACTCCTGAGGTGCTGACCTGTTGCACCCTCGACAACTACTGTGATTATTATTATTTGACCCTGCTGGTCATTTATGAACATTTTAACATCTTGGCCATGTTCTGTTATAATCTCCACCCGGCACAGCCAGAAGAGGACTGGCCACCCCTCATAGCCTGGTTCCTCTCTAGGTTTCTTCCTAGGTTTTGGCCTTTCTAGGGAGTTTTTCCTAGCCACTGTGCTTCTACACCTGCATTGCTTGCTGTTTGGGGTTTTAGGCTGGGTTTCTGTACAGCACTTTGAGATATCAGCTGATGTAAGTCAATTTGATTTGAATTGAAGGGGTGGACAGTAGCGTTGACCCAGTTGATTCTCAGTCTGCTGACATCCATCAAAGATTCATTTTGGAATCAACCAATGCTTGAAACCCTAGGCCTGTATTGTCTATTTCTGGTTGAATCCAGGGTTGAATTGAAACAATAGCTCTGTTTAGTGACTATTGAATTATGCCATTTGTGGGCAATTAGACATTCAATAGACACAATTAGTTATAATGCACATACGAAAATCAGAAGTGGCACACAGATCGTTAGGATGAATTGTAAATAGACACTCAACACAAAAAAGGTTCCCAACCGCTGCTCTAAATGCCCGTTACTCCACACACAGAAACCCATACAAGTCCCTCCCTAATCCTCCCTTTGGCAAATCAGACCATAACTCCATACTCCTGCTTCCTGTTTACAAGCAAAAACAGGACAGGAAGTACCAGTGACACTGTCTATACTGAACTGGTCCGATGAAGCGGATGCTAAGCTACAGGACTGTTTCGCTAGCACAGACTGGAATATGTTCCGGGATTCATCTGATAACATTGAGGAGTTTTACACATTAGTCGCCGGCTTCATTAATATGTGCATCGATGACGTCGTCAGTTACTATAGAACACACGGTCAACAGGTTACTACAACAACACATTCATCACATCAGCCAAGTCTCACTTCAGCCCAAAGCACATGCACATACGTGCAAGACAGCAATCAAATGGTATACCTTAGATCAAATGGTATACACTAGATCAAATGGTATACACTAGATTAAATGGTATGAACTAGATTAAATGGTATGAACTAGATTAAATGGTATGAACTAGATTAAATGGTATACACTAGATCAAATGGTATGAACTAGATTAAATGGTATACACTAGATTAAATGGTATGAACTAGATTAAATGGTATGAACTAGATTAAATGGTATGAACTAGATTAAATGGTATGAACTAGATTAAATGGTATACACTAGATTAAATGGTATACACTAGATTAAATGGTATGAACTAGATCAAATGGTATGAACTAGATTAAATGGTATGAACTAGATTAAATGGTATACACTAGATTAAATGGTATGAACTAGATTAAATGGTATACACTAGATTAAATGGTATACACTAGATTAAATGGTATGAACTAGATCAAATGGTATGAACTAGATTAAATGGTATGAACTAGATTAAATGGTATACACTAGATTAAATGGTATGAACTAGATTAAATGGTATGAACTAGATTAAATGGTATACACTAGATTAAATGGTATGAACTAGATTAAATGGTATGAACTAGATTAAATGGTATACACTAGATTAAATGGTATGAACTAGATCAAATGGTATGAACTAGATTAAATGGTATACACTAGATTAAATGGTATGAACTAGATTAAATGGTATGAACTAGATTAAATGGTATACACTAGATTAAATGGTATGAACTAGATCAAATGGTATGAACTAGATTAAATGGTATGAACTAGTTTAAATGGTATGAACTAGATTAAATGGTATGAACTAGATTAAATGGTATACACTAGATTAAATGGTATGAACTAGATTAAATGGTATACCTTAGATTAAATGGTATGAACTAGATTAAATGGTATACCTTAGATTAAATGGTATGAACTAGATTAAATGGTATACCTTAGATTAAATGGTATGAACTAGATTAAATGGTATGAACTAGATTAAATGGTATGAACTAGATTAAATGGTATACACTAGATTAAATGGTATGAACTAGATTAAATGGTATACACTAGATTAAATGTTATGAACTAGATCAAATGGTATGAACTAGATTAAATGGTATGAACTAGATTAAATGGTATGAACTAGATTAAATGGTATACACTAGATTAAATGGTATGAACTAGATCAAATGGTATGAACTAGATTAAATGGTATGAACTAGATTAAATGGTATACACTAGATTAAATGGTATACACTAGATTAAATGGTATGAACTAGATTAAATGGTATGAACTAGATTAAATGGTATACACTAGATTAAATGGTATGAACTAGATTAAATGGTATGAACTAGATTAAATGGTATGAACTAGATTAAATGGTATACACTAGATTAAATGGTATGAACTAGATCAAATGGTATGAACTAGATTAAATGGTATACACTAGATTAAATGGTATGAACTAGATTAAATGGTATGAACTAGATTAAATGGTATGAACTAGATCAAATGGTATGAACTAGATTAAATGGTATACACTAGATTAAATGGTATGACCTAGATTAAATGGTATGAACTAGCTTAAATGGTATGAACTAGATCAAATGGTATACACTAGATTAAATGGTATACACTAGATTAAATGGTATACACTAGATTAAATGGTATGAACTAGATTAAATGGTATACACTAGATTAAATGGTATACACTAGATTAAATGGTATACACTAGATTAAATGGTATGAACTAGATTAAATGGTATACACTAGATTAAATGGTATACACTAGATTAAATGGTATACACTAGATTAAATGGTATGAACTAGATTAAATGGTATACACTAGATTAAATGTTATACACTAGATTAAATGGTATACACTAGATTAAATGGTATACACTAGATTAAATGGTATACACTAGATTAAATGGTATACACTAGATTAAATGGTATGAACTAGATTAAATGGTATACACTAGATTAAATGGTATACACTAGATTAAATGGTATGAACTAGATTAAATGGTATACACTAGATTAAATGTTATACACTAGATTAAATGGTATACACTAGATTAAATGGTATACACTAGATCAAATGGTATACACTAGATTAAATGGTATACACTAGATTAAATGGTATACACTAGATCAAATGGTATGAACTAGATCAAATGGTATGAACTAGATTAAATGGTATGAACTAGATTAAATGGTATGAACTAGATTAAATGGTATGAACTAGATTAAATGGTATACCTTAGATTAAATGGTATGACCTAGATTAAATGGTATGAACTAGATTAAATGGTATGAACTAGATTAAATGGTATACACTAGATTAAATGGTATACACTAGATTAAATGGTATACACTAGATCAAATGGTATACACTAGATTAAATGGTATACACTAGATTAAATGGTATACACTAGATTAAATGGTATACACTAGATCAAATGGTATGAACTAGATTAAATGGTATGAACTAGATTAAATGGTATACACTAGATTAAATGGTATGAACTAGATTAAATGGTATGAACTAGATTAAATGGTATGAACTAGATTAAATGGTATGAACTAGATTAAATGGTATGAACTAGATTAAATGGTATACACTAGATTAAATGGTATGAACTAGATTAAATGGTATGAACTAGATTAAATGGTATACCTTAGATTAAATGGTATGAACTAGATTAAATGGTATGAACTAGATTAAATGGTATACACTAGATTAAATGGTATGAACTAGATTAAATGGTATACCTTAGATTAAATGGTATAAACTAGATTAAATGGTATACACTAGATTAAATGGTATGAACTAGATTAAATGGTATACACTAGATTAAATGGTATGAACTAGATTAAATGGTATACACTAGATTAAATGGTATGAACTAGATTAAATGGTATACCTTAGATTAAATGGTATGAACTAGATTAAATGGTATGAACTAGATTAAATGGTATGAACTAGATTAAATGGTATGAACTAGATTAAATGGTATGAACTAGATTAAATGGTATACCTTAGATTAAATGGTATGAACTAGATTAAATGGTATACCTTAGATTAAATGGTATGAACTAGATTAAATGGTATGAACTAGATTAAATGGTATGAACTAGATTAAATGGTATACACTAGATCAAATGGTATGAACTAGATTAAATGGTATGAACTAGATTAAATGGTATACCTTAGATTAAATGGTATGAACTAGATTAAATGGTATACCTTAGATTAAATGGTATAAACTAGATTAAATGGTATACACTAGATTAAATGGTATACACTAGATTAAATGGTATGAACTAGATTAAATGGTATACACTAGATTAAATGGTATGAACTAGATTAAATGGTATACACTAGATTAAATGGTATGAACTAGATTAAATGGTATACCTTAGATTAAATGGTATGAACTAGATTAAATGGTATGAACTAGATTAAATGGTATGAACTAGATTAAATGGTATACCTTAGATTAAATGGTATGAACTAGATTAAATGGTATACCTTAGATTAAATGGTATGAACTAGATTAAATGGTATGAACTAGATTAAATGGTATGAACTAGATTAAATGGTATACACTAGATCAAATGGTATGAACTAGATCAAATGGTATGAACTAGATTAAATGGTATGAACTAGATTAAATGGTATGAACTAGATTAAATGGTATGAACTAGATCAAATGGTATGAACTAGATTAAATGGTATACACTAGATTAAATGGTATGAACTAGATTAAATGGTATGAACTAGATTAAATGGTATGAACTAGATTAAATGGTATGAACTAGATTAAATGGTATGAACTAGATTAAATGGTATGAACTAGATCAAATGGTATACCTTAGATTAAATGGTATGAACTAGATTAAATGGTATACCTTAGATTAAATGGTATACCTTAGATTAAATGGTATGAACTAGATTAAATGGTATACACTAGATCAAATGGTATGAACTAGATCAAATGGTATGAACTAGATTAAATGGTATGAACTAGATTAAATGGTATGAACTAGATTAAATGGTATGAACTAGATTAATTGGTATACACTAGAATAAATGGTATGAACTAGATTAAATGGTATAAACTAGATCAAATGTTATACACTAGATTAAATGGTATGAACTAGATTAAATGGTATACACTAGATTAAATGGTATGAACTAGATTAAATGGTATAAACTAGATTAAATGGTATAAACTAGATCAAATGTTATACACTAGATTAAATGGTATACACTAGATTAAATGGTATACACTAGATTAAATGGTATACACTAGATCAAATGGTATGAACTAGATTAAATGGTATGAACTAGATTAAATGGTATGAACTAGATTAAATGGTATACACTAGATTAAATGGTATACACTAGATTAAATGGTATACACTAGATTAAATGGTATACACTAGATTAAATGGTATGGACTAGATTAAATGGTATACACTAGATTAAATGGTATACACTAGATTAAATGGTATGAACTAGATTAAATGGTATACACTAGATTAAATGGTATACACTAGATTAAATGGTATACACTAGATTAAATGGTATACACTAGATTAAATGGTATGGACTAGATTAAATGGTATACACTAGATTAAATGGTATACACTAGATTAAATGGTATGAACTAGATTAAATGGTATACACTAGATTAAATGGTATGAACTAGATTAAATGGTATGAACTAGATTAAATGGTATGAACTAGATTAAATGGTATGAACTAGATTAAATGGTATGAACTAGATCAAATGGTATACCTTAGATTAAATGGTATGAACTAGATTAAATGGTATACCTTAGATTAAATGGTATACCTTAGATTAAATGGTATGAACTAGATTAAATGGTATACACTAGATCAAATGGTATGAACTAGATCAAATGGTATGAACTAGATTAAATGGTATGAACTAGATTAAATGGTATGAACTAGATTAAATGGTATGAACTAGATTAAATGGTATACACTAGAATAAATGGTATGAACTAGATTAAATGGTATAAACTAGATCAAATGTTATACACTAGATTAAATGGTATGAACTAGATTAAATGGTATACACTAGATTAAATGGTATGAACTAGATCAAATGGTATAAACTAGATCAAATGTTATACACTAGATTAAATGGTATGAACTAGATTAAATGGTATACACTAGATCAAATGGTATACACTAGATTAAATGGTATGAACTAGATTAAATGGTATGAACTAGATTAAATGGTATGAACTAGATTAAATGGTATACACTAGATTAAATGGTATACACTAGATTAAATGGTATACACTAGATTAAATGGTATACACTAGATTAAATGGTATGGACTAGATTAAATGGTATACACTAGATTAAATGGTATACACTAGATTAAATGGTATGAACTAGATTAAATGGTATACACTAGATTAAATGGTATACACTAGATTAAATGGTATACACTAGATTAAATGGTATACACTAGATTAAATGGTATGGACTAGATTAAATGGTATACACTAGATTAAATGGTATACACTAGATTAAATGGTATGAACTAGATTAAATGGTATACACTAGATTAAATGGTATACACTAGATTAAATGGTATACACTAGATTAAATGGTATGGACTAGATTAAATGGTATACACTAGATTAAATGGTATACACTAGATTAAATGGTATGAACTAGATTAAATGGTATACACTAGATTAAATGGTATACACTAGATTAAATGGTATGAACTAGATTAACTGGTATGAACTAGATGAAATGGTATGAACTAGATTAAATGGTATGAACTAGATTAAATGGTATGAACTAGATTAAATGGTATGAACTAGATCAAATGGTATACCTTAGATTAAATGGTATGAACTAGATTAAATGGTATACCTTAGATTAAATGGTATACCTTAGATTAAATGGTATGAACTAGATTAAATGGTATACACTAGATCAAATGGTATGAACTAGATCAAATGGTATGAACTAGATTAAATGGTATGAACTAGATTAAATGGTATGAACTAGATTAAATGGTATGAACTAGATTAAATGGTATACACTAGAATAAATGGTATGAACTAGATTAAATGGTATAAACTAGATTAAATGGTATAAACTAGATCAAATGTTATACACTAGATTAAATGGTATACACTAGATTAAATGGTATACACTAGATTAAATGGTATGAACTAGATTAAATGGTATAAACTAGATCAAATGTTATACACTAGATTAAATGGTATGAACTAGATTAAATGGTATACACTAGATCAAATGGTATACACTAGATTAAATGGTATGAACTAGATTAAATGGTATGAACTAGATTAAATGGTATGAACTAGATTAAATGGTATACACTAGATTAAATGGTATACACTAGATTAAATGGTATACACTAGATTAAATGGTATACACTAGATTAAATGGTATACACTAGATTAAATGGTATACACTAGATTAAATGGTATGAACTAGATTAAATGGTATACACTAGATTAAATGGTATACACTAGATTAAATGGTATACACTAGATTAAATGGTATACACTAGATTAAATGGTATGGACTAGATTAAATGGTATACACTAGATTAAATGGTATACACTAGATTAAATGGTATGAACTAGATTAAATGGTATACACTAGATTAAATGGTATACACTAGATTAAATGGTATACACTAGATTAAATGGTATACACTAGATTAAATGGTATACACTAGATTAAATGGTATGAACTAGATTAAATGGTATGAACTAGATTAAATGGTATACACTAGATTAAATGGTATACACTAGATTAAATGGTATACACTAGATTAAATGGTATACACTAGATCAAATGGTATACCTTAGATTAAATGGTATGAACTAGATTAAATGGTATACCTTAGATTAAATGGTATACCTTAGATTAAATGGTATGAACTAGATTAAATGGTATACACTAGATCAAATGGTATGAACTAGATCAAATGGTATGAACTAGATTAAATGGTATGAACTAGATTAAATGGTATGAACTAGATTAAATGGTATGAACTAGATTAAATGGTATACACTAGAATAAATGGTATGAACTAGATTAAATGGTATAAACTAGATCAAATGTTATACACTAGATTAAATGGTATGAACTAGATTAAATGGTATACACTAGATTAAATGGTATGAACTAGATTAAATGGTATAAACTAGATCAAATGTTATACACTAGATTAAATGGTATGAACTAGATTAAATGGTATACACTAGATCAAATGGTATACACTAGATTAAATGGTATGAACTAGATTAAATGGTATGAACTAGATTAAATGGTATGAACTAGATTAAATGGTATACACTAGATTAAATGGTATACACTAGATTAAATGGTATACACTAGATTAAATGGTATACACTAGATTAAATGGTATGGACTAGATTAAATGGTATACACTAGATTAAATGGTATACACTAGATTAAATGGTATGAACTAGATTAAATGGTATACACTAGATTAAATGGTATACACTAGATTAAATGGTATACACTAGATTAAATGGTATACACTAGATTAAATGGTATGGACTAGATTAAATGGTATACACTAGATTAAATGGTATACACTAGATTAAATGGTATGAACTAGATTAAATGGTATACACTAGATTAAATGGTATACACTAGATTAAATGGTATACACTAGATTAAATGGTATACACTAGATTAAATGGTATGGACTAGATTAAATGGTATACACTAGATTAAATGGTATACACTAGATTAAATGGTATGAACTAGATTAAATGGTATACACTAGATTAAATGGTATGAACTAGATTAAATGGTATGAACTAGATTAAATGGTATGAACTAGATTAAATGGTATGAACTAGATTAAATGGTATGAACTAGATCAAATGGTATACCTTAGATTAAATGGTATGAACTAGATTAAATGGTATACCTTAGATTAAATGGTATACCTTAGATTAAATGGTATGAACTAGATTAAATGGTATACACTAGATCAAATGGTATGAACTAGATTAAATGGTATGAACTAGATTAAATGGTATGAACTAGATTAAATGGTATGAACTAGATTAAATGGTATGAACTAGATTAAATGGTATCGGTCCTTCTGTAGCTCAGTTGGTAGAGCATGGCGCTTGTAACGCCAGGGTAGTGGGTTCGATCCCCGGGACCACCCATACGTAGAATGTATGCACACATGACTGTAAGTCGCTTTGGATAAAAGCGTCTGCTAAATGGCATATATTATTATTATTATTATTATATAAATGGTATGAACTAGATTAAATGGTATACACTAGATTAAATGGTATACACTAGATTAAATGGTATACACTAGATTAAATGGTATGGACTAGATTAAATGGTATACACTAGATTAAATGGTATACACTAGATTAAATGGTATGAACTAGATTAAATGGTATACACTAGATTAAATGGTATACACTAGATTAAATGGTATACACTAGATTAAATGGTATACACTAGATTAAATGGTATGGACTAGATTAAATGGTATACACTAGATTAAATGGTATACACTAGATTAAATGGTATGAACTAGATTAAATGGTATACACTAGATTAAATGGTATACACTAGATTAAATGGTATACACTAGATTAAATGGTATACACTAGATTAAATGGTATACACTAGATTAAATGGTATACACTAGATCAAATGGTATGAACTAGATTAAATGGTATGAACTATATTAAATGGTATACACTAGATTAAATGGTATACACTAGATTAAATGGTATACACTAGATTAAATGGTATACACTAGATCAAATGTTATACACTAGATTAAATGGTATACACTAGATCAAATGGTATGAACTAGATTAAATGTTATACACTAGATTAAATGGTATGAACTAGATTAAATGGTATACACTAGATCAAATGGTATACACTAGGTCAAATGGTATGAACTAGATTAAATGGTATACACTAGATCAAATGGTATACACTAGGTCAAATGGTATGAACTAGATTAAATGGTATACACTAGATTAAATGGTATACACTAGATTAAATGGTATACACTAGATTAAATGGTATACACTAGATTAAATGGTATACACTAGATCAAATGGTATGAACTAGATTAAATGGTATGAACTAGATTAAATGGTATACACTAGATTAAATGGTATACACTAGATTAAATGGTATACACTAGATTAAATGGTATACACTAGATCAAATGTTATACACTAGATTAAATGGTATACACTAGATCAAATGGTATGAACTAGATTAAATGTTATACACTAGATTAAATGGTATGAACTAGATTAAATGGTATACACTAGATCAAATGGTATACACTAGGTCAAATGGTATGAACTAGATTAAATGGTATACACTAGATCAAATGGTATACACTAGGTCAAATGGTATGAACTAGATTAAATGGTATACACTAGATTAAATGGTATACACTAGATTAAATGGTATGAACTAGATTAAATGGTATACCTTAGATTAAATGGTATGAACTAGATTAAATGGTATGAACTAGATTAAATGGTATAAACTAGTGGTTCATTGATAAATGTGTTATTTAAACAGAAGAATCCAAGTGAATGTTGGACCTGACTGACACCTACACCTGTCTGTTTACCTCTCATTATGAATATGTTATTGTGTTGACCCCAGGGAAGCATTACCTGTTGTTGTGTTGACCCCAGGGAAGCATTACCTGTTGTTGTGTTGACCCCAGGGAAGCATTACCTGTTGTTGTGTTGACCCCAGAGAGAAGCATTACCTGTTGTTATGGATACGCTGTGTTGACCCCAGAGAGAAGCATTACCTGTTGTTATGGATACGCTGTGTTGACCCCAGAGAGAAGCATTACCTGTTGTTATGGATACGTTGTGTTGACCCCAGAGAGAAGCATTACCTGTTGTTATGGATACGCTGTGTTGACCCCAGAGAGAAGCATTACCTGTTGTTATGGATACGCTGTGTTGACCCCAGAGAGAAGCATTACCTGTTGTTATGGATACGCTGTGTTGACCCCAGAGAGAAGCATTACCTGTTGTTATGGATACGTTGTTGTGTTGACCCCAGAGAGAAGCATTACCTGTTGTTATGGATACGCTGTGTTGACCCCAGAGAGAAGCATTACCTGTTGTTATGGATACGCTGTGTTGACCCCAGAGAGAAGCATTACCTGTTGTTATGGATACGCTGTGTTGACCCCAGAGAGAAGCATTACCTGTTGTTATGGATACGTTGTTGTGTTGACCCCAGAGAGAAGCATTACCTGTTGTTATGGATACGCTGTGTTGACCCCAGAGAGAAGCATTACCTGTTGTTATGGATACGTTGTGTTGACTCCAGAGAGAAGCATTACCTGTTGTTATGGATACGCTGTGTTGACCCCAGAGAGAAGCATTACCTGTTGTTATGGATACGCTGTGTTGACCCCAGAGAGAAGCATTACCTGTTGTTATGGATACGTTGTTGTGTTGACCCCAGAGAGAAGCATTACCTGTTGTTATGGATACGCTGTGTTGACCCCAGAGAGAAGCATTACCTGTTGTTATGGATACGTTGTGTTGACTCCAGAGAGAATCATTACCTGTTGTTATGGATACGTTGTGTTGACCCCAGAGAGAAGCATTACCTGTTGTTATGGATACGCTGTGTTGACCCCAGAGAGAAGCATCACCTGTTGTTATGGATACGTTGTTGTGTTGACCCCAGAGAGAAGCATTACCTGTTGTTATGGATATGCTGTGTTGACTCCAGAGAGAAGCATTACCTGTTGTTATGGATACGCTGTGTTGACCCCAGAGAGAAGCATTACCTGTTATTATGGATACGCTGTGTTGACCCCAGAGAGAAGCATTACCTGTTGTTATGGATACGCTGTGTTGACCCCAGAGAGAAGCATTACCTGTTGTTATGGATACGCTGTGTTGACCCCAGAGAGAAGCATTACCTGTTGTTATGGATACGTTGTTGTGTTGACCCCAGAGAGAAGCATTACCTGTTGTTATGGATACGCTGTGTTGACCCCAGAGAGAAGCATTACCTGTTGTTATGGATACGTTGTGTTGACTCCAGAGAGAAGCATTACCTGTTGTTATGGATACGCTGTGTTGACCCCAGAGAGAAGCATTACCTGTTGTTATGGATACGTTGTGTTGACCCCAGAGAGAAGCATTACCTGTTGTTATGGATACGCTGTGTTGACCCCAGAGAGAAGCATCACCTGTTGTTGTTGTGTTGACCCCAGAGAGAAGCATTACCTGTTGTTATGGATATGCTGTGTTGACCCCAGAGAGAAGCATTACCTGTTGTTATGGATACGCTGTGTTGACCCCAGAGAGAAGCATTACCTGTTGTTATGGATACGCTGTGTTGACCCCAGAGAGAAGCATTACCTGTTGTTTTGCCAATTGGCAACCCATTCCTTATGGGATTAATTGACACAAACAAACTGTGGTAATTAAATGATAATTCTTCTTCTGGTGTTCTCTGCATTAAAGGTAAAAACCAATACATAATAGTAAATTAAGCTATCCAAACCATAATTACATCCTTAGGGCAGTTAAATAATCTGCATACATATGTACATGTACAGTACCAGTCAAACAGTTTGGACACCTACTCATTCAAGGCTTTTTATTTATTTCTACTATTGTCTACATTGTAGAATAATAGTGAAGTTAACAACACTATGAAATAAAACATATGGAATCATGTAGTAACCAAAAAAAGTGTTTCAAAAAATCTAAATATATTTTGGATTTCTAGATTCTTCAAAGTAGCCACCCTTAGGAACACATCTCAGGTTGTATTTCCACCTTCTTGATTGGGGCGGCAGGGTAGCCTAGTGGTTAGAGTGGAGGGGCGGCAGGGTAGCCTAGTGGTTAGAGTGGAGGGGCGGCAGGGTAGCCTAGTGGTTAGAGTGGAGGGGCGGCAGGGTGGCCTAGTGGTTAGAGTGGAGGGGTGGCAGGGTAGCCTAGTGGTTAGAGTGGAGGGGCGGCAGGGTAGCCTAGTGGTTAGAGTGGAGGGGCGGCAGGGTAGCCTAGTGGTTAGAGTGGAGGGGCGGCAGGGTAGCCTAGTGGTTAGAGTGGAGGGGCGGCAGGGTAGCCTAGTGGTTAGAGTGGAGGGGCGGCAGGGTAGCCTAGTGGTTAGAGTTGAGGGGCGGCAGGGTAGCCTAGTGGTTAGAGTGGAGGGGCGGCAGGGTAGCCTAGTGGTTAGAGTGGAGGGGCGGCAGGGTAGCCTAGTGGTTAGAGTGGAGGGGCGGCAGGGTAGCCTAGTGGTTAGAGTGGAGGGGCGGCAGGGTAGCCTAGTGGTTAGAGTGGAGGGGCGGCAGGGTGGCCTAGTGGTTAGAGTGGAGGGGCGGCAGGGTGGCCTAGTGGTTAGAGTGGAGGGGCGGCAGGGTGGCCTAGTGGTTAGAGTGGAGGGGCGGCAGGGTAGCCTAGTGGTTAGAGTGGAGGGGCGGCAGGGTGGCCTAGTGGTTAGAGTGGAGGGGCGGCAGGGTAGCCTAGTGGTTAGAGTGGAGGGGCGGCAGGGTGGCCTAGTGGTTAGAGTGGAGGGGCGGCAGGGTGGCCTAGTGGTTAGAGTGGAGGGGCGGCAGGGTGGCCTAGTGGTTAGAGTGGAGGGGCGGCAGGGTGGCCTAGTGGTTAGAGTGGAGGGGCGGCAGGGTGGCCTAGTGGTTAGAGTGGAGGGGCGGCAGGGTGGCCTAGTGGTTAGAGGGAGGGGCGGCAGGGTGGCCTAGTGGTTAGAGTGGAGGGGCGGCAGGGTGGCCTAGTGGTTAGAGTGGAGGGGCGGCAGGGTGGCCTAGTGGTTAGAGTGGAGGGGCGGCAGGGTGGCCTAGTGGTTAGAGTGGAGGGGCGGCAGGGTAGCCTAGTGGTTAGAGTGGAGGGCGGCAGGGTGGCCTAGTGGTTAGAGTGGAGGGGCGGCAGGGTGGCCTAGTGGTTAGAGTGGAGGGGCGGCAGGGTGGCCTAGTGGTTAGAGTGGAGGGGCGGCAGGGTAGCCTAGTGGTTAGAGTGGAGGGGCGGCAGGGTAGCCTAGTGGTTAGAGTGGAGGGGCGGCAGGGTGGCCTAGTGGTTAGAGTGGAGGGGCGGCAGGGTGGCCTAGTGGTTAGAGTGGAGGGACGGCAGGTAGCCTAGTGGTTAGAGTGGAGGGACGGCAGGTAGCCTAGTGGTTAGAGTGGAGGGGCGGCAGGGTGGCCTAGTGGTTAGAGTGGAGGGGCGGCAGGGTGGCCTAGTGGTTAGAGTGGAGGGGCGGCAGGGTAGCCTAGTGGTTAGAGTGGAGGGGCGGCAGGGTAGCCTAGTGGTTAGAGTGGAGGGGCGGCAGGGTAGCCTAGTGGTTAGAGGGAGGGGCGGCAGGGTAGCCTAGTGGTTAGAGGGAGGGGCGGCAGGGTAGCCTAGTGGTTAGAGGGAGGGGCGGCAGGGTAGCCTAGTGGTTAGAGTGTTGAACTAGTAACCAGCAGGGTGGCCTAGTGGTTAGAGTGGAGGGGCGGCAGGGTGGCCTAGTGGTTAGAGTGGAGGGGCGGCAGGGTGGCCTAGTGGTTAGAGTGGAGGGGCGGCAGGGTGGCCTAGTGGTTAGAGTGGAGGGGCGGCAGGGTGGCCTAGTGGTTAGAGTGGAGGGGCGGCAGGGTGGCCTAGTGGTTAGAGTGGAGGGGCGGCAGGGTGGCCTAGTGGTTAGAGTGGAGGGGCGGCAGGGTGGCCTAGTGGTTAGAGTGGAGGGGCGGCAGGGTGGCTTAGTGGTTAGAGTGGAGGGGTGGCAGGGTGGCCTAGTGGTTAGAGTGGAGGGGCGGCAGGGTAGCCTAGTGGTTAGAGTGTTGAACTAGTAACCAGCAGGGTGGCCTAGTGGTTAGAGTGGAGGGGCGGCAGGGTGGCCTAGTGGTTAGAGTGGAGGGGCGGCAGGGTGGCCTAGTGGTTAGAGGGAGGGGCGGCAGGGTAGCCTAGTGGTTAGAGTGGAGGGGCGGCAGGGTGGCCTAGTGGTTAGAGTGGAGGGGCGGCAGGGTAGCCTAGTGGTTAGAGTGGAGGGGCGGCAGGGTGGCCTAGTGGTTAGAGTGGAGGGGCGGCAGGGTGGCCTAGTGGTTAGAGGGAGGGGCGGCAGGGTGGCCTAGTGGTTAGAGTGGAGGGGCGGCAGGGTGGCCTAGTGGTTAGAGTGGAGGGGCGGCAGGGTAGCCTAGTGGTTAGAGTGTTGAACTAGTAACCAGCAGGGTGGCCTAGTGGTTAGAGGGAGGGGCGGCAGGGTGGCCTAGTGGTTAGAGTGGAGGGGCGGCAGGGTGGCCTAGTGGTTAGAGGGAGGGGCGGCAGGGTAGCCTAGTGGTTAGAGGGAGGGGCGGCAGGGTGGCCTAGTGGTTAGAGGGAGGGGCGGCAGGGTGGCCTAGTGGTTAGAGTGGAGGGGCGGCAGGGTGGCCTAGTGGTTAGAGTGGAGGGGCGGCAGGGTGGCCTAGTGGTTAGAGGGAGGGGCGGCAGGGTGGCCTAGTGGTTAGAGTGGAGGGGCGGCAGGGTGGCCTAGTGGTTAGAGTGGAGGGGCGGCAGGGTGGCCTAGTGGTTAGAGTGGAGGGGCGGCAGGGTGGCCTAGTGGTTAGAGTGGAGGGGTGGCAGGGTGGCCTAGTGGTTAGAGGGAGGGGCGGCAGGGTAGCCTAGTGGTTAGAGTGGAGGGGCGGCAGGGTGGCCTAGTGGTTAGAGTGGAGGGGCGGCAGGGTGGCCTAGTGGTTAGAGGGAGGGGCGGCAGGGTAGCCTAGTGGTTAGAGTGGAGGGGCGGCAGGGTGGCCTAGTGGTTAGAGTAGAGGGGCGGCAGGGTAGCCTAGTGGTTAGAGGGAGGGGCGGCAGGGTAGCCTAGTGGTTAGAGTGGAGGGGCGGCAGGGTGGCCTAGTGGTTAGAGTGGAGGGGCGGCAGGGTAGCCTAGTGGTTAGAGGGAGGGGCGGCAGGGTAGCCTAGTGGTTAGAGTGGAGGGGCGGCAGGGTAGCCTAGTGGTTAGAGGGAGGGGCGGCAGGGTAGCCTAGTGGTTAGAGGGAGGGACGGCAGGTAGCCTAGTGGTTAGAGTGGAGGGGCGGCAGGGTGGCCTAGTGGTTAGAGGGAGGGGCGGCAGGGTGGCCTAGTGGTTAGAGGGAGGGGCGGCAGGGTAGCCTAGTGGTTAGAGGGAGGGGCGGCAGGGTAGCCTAGTGGTTAGAGGGAGGGGCGGCAGAGTAGCCTAGTGGTTAGAGTGGAGGGGCGGCAGGGTAGCCTAGTGGTTAGAGTGGAGGGGCGGCAGGGTAGCCTAGTGGTTAGAGTGGAGGGGCGGCAGGGTAGCCTAGTGGTTAGAGTGTTGAACTAGTAACCAGCAGGGTGGCCTAGTGGTTAGAGTGGAGGGGCGGCAGGGTGGCCTAGTGGTTAGAGTGGAGGGGCGGCAGGGTGGCCTAGTGGTTAGAGTGGAGGGGCGGCAGGGTGGCCTAGTGGTTAGAGGGAGGGGCGGCAGGGTGGCCTAGTGGTTAGAGTGGAGGGGCGGCAGGGTGGCCTAGTGGTTAGAGTGGAGGGGCGGCAGGGTGGCCTAGTGGTTAGAGGGAGGGGCGGCAGGGTGGCCTAGTGGTTAGAGTGGAGGGGCGGCAGGGTGGCTTAGTGGTTAGAGTGGAGGGGTGGCAGGGTGGCCTAGTGGTTAGAGTGGAGGGGCGGCAGGGTAGCCTAGTGGTTAGAGTGTTGAACTAGTAACCAGCAGGGTGGCCTAGTGGTTAGAGTGGAGGGGCGGCAGGGTGGCCTAGTGGTTAGAGTGGAGGGGCGGCAGGGTGGCCTAGTGGTTAGAGGGAGGGGCGGCAGGGTAGCCTAGTGGTTAGAGTGGAGGGGCGGCAGGGTGGCCTAGTGGTTAGAGGGAGGGGCGGCAGGGTAGCCTAGTGGTTAGAGTGGAGGGGCGGCAGGGTGGCCTAGTGGTTAGAGGGAGGGGCGGCAGGGTGGCCTAGTGGTTAGAGTGGAGGGGCGGCAGGGTGGCCTAGTGGTTAGAGGGAGGGGCGGCAGGGTGGCCTAGTGGTTAGAGGGAGGGGCGGCAGGGTAGCCTAGTGGTTAGAGTGTTGAACTAGTAACCAGCAGGGTGGCCTAGTGGTTAGAGTGGAGGGGCGGCAGGGTGGCCTAGTGGTTAGAGTGGAGGGGCGGCAGGGTGGCCTAGTGGTTAGAGTGGAGGGGCGGCAGGGTAGCCTAGTGGTTAGAGTGGAGGGGCGGCAGGGTGGCCTAGTGGTTAGAGGGAGGGGCGGCAGGGTGGCCTAGTGGTTAGAGTGGAGGGGCGGCAGGGTGGCCTAGTGGTTAGAGTGGAGGGGCGGCAGGGTGGCCTAGTGGTTAGAGTGGAGGGGCGGCAGGGTGGCCTAGTGGTTAGAGTGGAGGGGCGGCAGGGTGGCCTAGTGGTTAGAGTGGAGGGGCGGCAGGGTGGCCTAGTGGTTAGAGTGGAGGGGCGGCAGGGTGGCCTAGTGGTTAGAGTGGAGGGGGTGGCAGGGTGGCCTAGTGGTTAGAGGGAGGGGCGGCAGGGTAGCCTAGTGGTTAGAGTGGAGGGGCGGCAGGGTGGCCTAGTGGTTAGAGTGGAGGGGCGGCAGGGTGGCCTAGTGGTTAGAGGGAGGGGCGGCAGGGTAGCCTAGTGGTTAGAGTGGAGGGGCGGCAGGGTGGCCTAGTGGTTAGAGTAGAGGGGCGGCAGGGTAGCCTAGTGGTTAGAGGGAGGGGCGGCAGGGTAGCCTAGTGGTTAGAGGGAGGGGCGGCAGGGTGGCCTAGTGGTTAGAGGGAGGGGCGGCAGGGTAGCCTAGTGGTTAGAGTGGAGGGGCGGCAGGGTAGCCTAGTGGTTAGAGGGAGGGGCGGCAGGGTAGCCTAGTGGTTAGAGGGAGGGGCGGCAGGGTAGCCTAGTGGTTAGAGGGAGGGGCGGCAGGGTAGCCTAGTGGTTAGAGTGGAGGGGCGGCAGGGTAGCCTAGTGGTTAGAGGGAGGGGCGGCAGGGTAGCCTAGTGGTTAGAGGGAGGGGCGGCAGGGTAGCCTAGTGGTTAGAGGGAGGGGCGGCAGGGTAGCCTAGTGGTTAGAGTGGAGGGGCGGCAGGGTAGCCTAGTGGTTAGAGGGAGGGGCGGCAGGGTAGCCTAGTGGTTAGAGTGGAGGGGCGGCAGGGTAGCCTAGTGGTTAGAGGGAGGGGCGGCAGGGTGGCCTAGTGGTTAGAGTGGAGGGGCGGCAGGGTGGCCTAGTGGTTAGAGGGAGGGGCGGCAGGGTGGCCTAGTGGTTAGAGTGGAGGGGCGGCAGGGTGGCCTAGTGGTTAGAGGGAGGGGGCGGCAGGGTGGCCTAGTGGTTAGAGTGGAGGGGCGGCAGGGTGGCCTAGTGGTTAGAGTGGAGGGGCGGCAGGGTAGCCTAGTGGTTAGAGTGGAGGGGCGGCAGGGTGGCCTAGTGGTTAGAGTGGAGGGGCGGCAGGGTAGCCTAGTGGTTAGAGTGGAGGGGCGGCAGGGTAGCCTAGTGGTTAGAGTGGAGGGGCGGCAAGGTAGCCTAGTGGTTAGAGTGGAGGGGCGGCAGGGTAGCCTAGTGGTTAGAGTGGAGGGGCGGCAGGGTAGCCTTGTGGTTAGAGTGTTGAACTAGTAACCAGCAGGGTGGCCTAGTGGTTAGAGTGGAGGGGCGGCAGGGTAGCCTAGTGGTTAGAGTGGAGGGGCGGCAGGGTAGCCTAGTGGTTAGAGTGGAGGGACGGCAGGGTAGCCTAGTGGTTAGAGTGGAGGGGCGGCAGGGTAGCCTAGTGGTTAGAGTGGAGGGGCGGCAGGGTAGCCTAGTGGTTAGAGTGGAGGGGCGGCAGGGTGGCCTAGTGGTTAGAGTGGAGGGGCGGCAGGGTAGCCTAGTGGTTAGAGTGGAGGGGCGGCAGGGTAGCCTAGTGGTTAGAGTGGAGGGGCGGCAGGGTGGCCTAGTGGTTAGAGTGGAGGGGCGGCAGGGTGGCCTAGTGGTTAGAGGGAGGGGCGGCAGGGTAGCCTAGTGGTTAGAGTGGAGGGGCGGCAGGGTAGCCTAGTGGTTAGAGTGGAGGGGCGGCAGGGTGGCCTAGTGGTTAGAGTGTTGAACTAGTAACCAGAAGGGTGGCCTAGTGGTTAGAGTGGAGGGGCGGCAGGGTAGCCTAGTGGTTAGAGTGTTGAACTAGTAACCAGCAGGGTGGCCTAGTGGTTAGAGTGGAGGGGCGGCAGGGTAGCCTAGTGGTTAGAGTGTTGAACTAGTAACCAGCAGGGTGGCCTAGTGGTTAGAGGGAGGGGCGGCAGGGTAGCCTAGTGGTTAGAGGGAGGGGCGGCAGGGTAGCCTAGTGGTTAGAGTGGAGGGGCGGCAGGGTGGCCTAGTGGTTAGAGTGGAGGGGCGGCAGGGTGGCCTAGTGGTTAGAGTGGAGGGGCGGCAGGGTGGCCTAGTGGTTAGAGGGAGGGGCGGCAGGGTGGCCTAGTGGTTAGAGTGGAGGGGCGGCAGGGTGGCCTAGTGGTTAGAGGGAGGGGCGGCAGGGTGGCCTAGTGGTTAGAGTGGAGGGGCGGCAGGGTGGCCTAGTGGTTAGAGGGAGGGGCGGCAGGGTGGCCTAGTGGTTAGAGTGGAGGGGCGGCAGGGTGGCCTAGTGGTTAGAGGGAGGGGCGGCAGGGTGGCCTAGTGGTTAGAGTGGAGGGGCGGCAGGGTGGCCTAGTGGTTAGAGTGGAGGGGCGGCAGGGTGGCCTAGTGGTTAGAGGGAGGGGCGGCAGGGTAGCCTAGTGGTTAGAGGGAGGGGCGGCAGGGTGGCCTAGTGGTTAGAGGGAGGGGCGGCAGGGTGGCCTAGTGGTTAGAGTGGAGGGGCGGCAGGGTGGCCTAGTGGTTAGAGTGGAGGGGCGGCAGGGTAGCCTAGTGGTTAGAGTGGAGGGCGGCAGGGTGGCCTAGTGGTTAGAGTGGAGGGGCGGCAGGGTAGCCTAGTGGTTAGAGTGGAGGGGCGGCAGGGTGGCCTAGTGGTTAGAGTGGAGGGGCGGCAGGGTGGCCTAGTGGTTAGAGTGGAGGGGCGGCAGGGTGGCCTAGTGGTTAGAGTGGAGGGGCGGCAGGGTGGCCTAGTGGTTAGAGTGGAGGGGCGGCAGGGTAGCCTAGTGGTTAGAGTGTTGAACTAGTAACCAGCAGGGTGGCCTAGTGGTTAGAGTGGAGGGGCGGCAGGGTGGCCTAGTGGTTAGAGTGGAGGGGCGGCAGGGTGGCCTAGTGGTTAGAGGGAGGGGCGGCAGGGTGGCCTAGTGGTTAGAGGGAGGGGCGGCAGGGTAGCCTAGTGGTTAGAGGGAGGGGCGGCAGGGTAGCCTAGTGGTTAGAGGGAGGGGCGGCAGGGTGGCCTAGTGGTTAGAGTGGAGGGGCGGCAGGGTGGCCTAGTGGTTAGAGTGGAGGGGCGGCAGGGTAGCCTAGTGGTTAGAGTGGAGGGGCGGCAGGGTAGCCTAGTGGTTAGAGTGGAGGGGCGGCAGGGTGGCCTAGTGGTTAGAGTGTTGAACTAGTAACCAGAAGGGTGGCCTAGTGGTTAGAGTGGAGGGGCGGCAGGGTAGCCTAGTGGTTAGAGTGTTGAACTAGTAACCAGCAGGGTGGCCTAGTGGTTAGAGTGGAGGGGCGGCAGGGTAGCCTAGTGGTTAGAGTGTTGAACTAGTAACCAGCAGGGTGGCCTAGTGGTTAGAGTGGAGGGGCGGCAGGGTAGCCTAGTGGTTAGAGTGGAGGGGCGGCAGGGTAGCCTAGTGGTTAGAGTGGAGGGGCGGCAGGGTGGCCTAGTGGTTAGAGTGGAGGGGCGGCAGGGTGGCCTAGTGGTTAGAGTGGAGGGGCGGCAGGGTGGCCTAGTGGTTAGAGTGGAGGGGCGGCAGGGTGGCCTAGTGGTTAGAGTGGAGGGGCGGCAGGGTGGCCTAGTGGTTAGAGGGAGGGGCGGCAGGGTGGCCTAGTGGTTAGAGTGGAGGGGCGGCAGGGTGGCCTAGTGGTTAGAGTGGAGGGGCGGCAGGGTGGCCTAGTGGTTAGAGTGGAGGGGCGGCAGGGTGGCCTAGTGGTTAGAGTGGAGGGGCGGCAGGGTGGCCTAGTGGTTAGAGGGAGGGGCGGCAGGGTGGCCTAGTGGTTAGAGGGAGGGGCGGCAGGGTGGCCTAGTGGTTAGAGTGGAGGGGCGGCAGGGTAGCCTAGTGGTTAGAGTGGAGGGGCGGCAGGGTGGCCTAGTGGTTAGAGTGGAGGGGCGGCAGGGTGGCCTAGTGGTTAGAGTGGAGGGGCGGCAGGGTGGCCTAGTGGTTAGAGTGGAGGGGCGGCAGGGTAGCCTAGTGGTTAGAGGGAGGGCGGCAGGGTGGCCTAGTGGTTAGAGTGGAGGGGCGGCAGGGTAGCCTAGTGGTTAGAGTGGAGGGGCGGCAGGGTGGCCTAGTGGTTAGAGTGGAGGGGCGGCAGGGTGGCCTAGTGGTTAGAGGGAGGGGCGGCAGGGTGGCCTAGTGGTTAGAGTGGAGGGGCGGCAGGGTGGCCTAGTGGTTAGAGTGGAGGGGCGGCAGGGTAGCCTAGTGGTTAGAGTGTTGAACTAGTAACCAGCAGGGTGGCCTAGTGGTTAGAGTGGAGGGGCGGCAGGGTGGCCTAGTGGTTAGAGTGGAGGGGCGGCAGGGTGGCCTAGTGGTTAGAGTGGAGGGGCGGCAGGGTAGCCTAGTGGTTAGAGTGTTGAACTAGTAACCAGCAGGGTGGCCTAGTGGTTAGAGTGGAGGGGCGGCAGGGTGGCCTAGTGGTTAGAGTGGAGGGGCGGCAGGGTGGCCTAGTGGTTAGAGTGGAGGGGCGGCAGGGTAGCCTAGTGGTTATAGTGTTGAACTAGTAACCAGCAGGGTGGCCTAGTGGTTAGAGTAGAGGGGCGGCAGGGTGGCCTAGTGGTTAGAGTGGAGGGGCGGCAGGGTGGCCTAGTGGTTAGAGTGGAGGGGCGGCAGGGTAGCCTAGTGGTTAGAGTGTTGAACTAGTAACCAGCAGGGTGGCCTAGTGGTTAGAGTGGAGGGCGGCAGGGTGGCCTAGTGGTTAGAGTGGAGGGGCGGCAGGGTGGCCTAGTGGTTAGAGTGGAGGGGCGGCAGGGTAGCCTAGTGGTTAGAGTGTTGAACTAGTAACCAGCAGGGTGGCCTAGTGGTTAGAGTGGAGGGGCGGCAGGGTGGCCTAGTGGTTAGAGTGGAGGGGCGGCAGGGTGGCCTAGTGGTTAGAGTGGAGGGGCGGCAGGGTGGCCTAGTGGTTAGAGTGGAGGGGCGGCAGGGTGGCCTAGTGGTTAGAGTGGAGGGGCGGCAGGGTGGCCTAGTGGTTAGAGTGGAGGGGCGGCAGGGTGGCCTAGTGGTTAGAGTAGAGGGGCGGCAGGGTGGCCTAGTGGTTAGAGTGGAGGGGCGGCAGGGTAGCCTAGTGGTTAGAGTGTTGAACTAGTAACCAGCAGGGTGGCCTAGTGGTTAGAGTAGAGGGGCGGCAGGGTAGCCTAGTGGTTAGAGTGGAGGGGCGGCAGGGTGGCCTAGTGGTTAGAGTGGAGGGGCGGCAGGGTGGCCTAGTGGTTAGAGTGGAGGGGCGGCAGGGTAGCCTAGTGGTTAGAGTGGAGGGACGGCAGGGTGGCCTAGTGGTTAGAGTGGAGGGGCGGCAGGGTGGCCTAGTGGTTAGAGGGGAGGGGCGGCAGGGTGGCCTAGTGGTTAGAGTGGAGGGGCGGCAGGGTAGCCTAGTGGTTAGAGTGGAGGGGCGGCAGGGTGGCCTAGTGGTTAGAGTGGAGGGGCGGCAGGGTGGCCTAGTGGTTAGAGTGGAGGGGCGGCAGGGTGGCCTAGTGGTTAGAGTGGAGGGGCGGCAGGGTAGCCTAGTGGTTAGAGTGTTGAACTAGTAACCAGCAGGGTGGCCTAGTGGTTAGAGTGGAGGAGCGGCAGGGTGGCCTAGTGGTTAGAGTGGAGGGGCGGCAGGGTGGCCTAGTGGTTAGAGTGGAGGGGCGGCAGGGTGGCCTAGTGGTTAGAGTGGAGGGGCGGCAGGGTGGCCTAGTGGTTAGAGTGGAGGGGCGGCAGGGTAGCCTAGTGGATAGAGTGTTGAACTAGTAACCAGCAGGGTGGCCTAGTGGTTAGAGTGGAGGGGCGGCAGGGTGGCCTAGTGGTTAGAGTGGAGGGGCGGCAGGGTGGCCTAGTGGTTAGAGTGGAGGGGCGGCAGGGTAGCCTAGTGGTTAGAGTGTTGAACTAGTAACCAGCAGGGTGGCCTAGTGGTTAGAGTGGAGGGGCGGCAGGGTGGCCTAGTGGTTAGAGTGGAGGGTTGGCAGGGTGGCCTAGTGGTTAGAGTGGAGGGGCGGCAGGGTAGCCTAGTGGTTAGAGTGTTGAACTAGTAACCAGCAGGGTGGCCTAGTGGTTAGAGTAGAGGGGCGGCAGGGTGGCCTAGTGGTTAGAGTGGAGGGGCGGCAGGGTGGCCTAGTGGTTAGAGTGGAGGGGCGGCAGGGTAGCCTAGTGGTTAGAGTGTTGAACTAGTAACCAGCAGGGTGGCCTAGTGGTTAGAGTGGAGGGGCGGCAGGGTGGCCTAGTGGTTAGAGTGGAGGGGCGGCAGGGTGGTCTAGTGGTTAGAGTGGAGGGGCGGCAGGGTAGCCTAGTGGTTAGAGTGTTGAACTAGTAACCAGCAGGGTGGCCTAGTGGTTAGAGTGGAGGGGCGGCAGGGTGGCCTAGTGGTTAGAGTGGAGGGGCGGCAGGGTGGCCTAGTGGTTAGAGTGGAGGGGCGGCAGGGTGGCCTAGTGGTTAGAGTGGAGGGGCGGCAGGGTGGCCTAGTGGTTAGAGTGGAGGGGCGGCAGGGTGGCCTAGTGGTTAGAGTGGAGGGGCGGCAGGGTGGCCTAGTGGTTAGAGTGGAGGGGCGGCAGGGTGGCCTAGTGGTTAGAGTGGAGGGGCGGCAGGGTGGCCTAGTGGTTAGAGTGGAGGGGCGGCAGGGTGGCCTAGTGGTTAGAGTGGAGGGGGCGGCAGGGTGGCCTAGTGGTTAGAGTGGAGGGGCGGCAGGGTGGCCTAGTGGTTAGAGTGGAGGGGCGGCAGGGTAGCCTAGTGGTTAGAGTGGAGGGGCGGCAGGGTAGCCTAGTGGTTAGAGTGGAGGGGCGGCAGGGTGGCCTAGTGGTTAGAGTGTTGAACTAGTAACCAGCAGGGTGGCCTAGTGGTTAGAGTGGAGGGGCGGCAGGGTGGCCTAGTGGTTAGAGTGGAGGGGCGGCAGGGTGGCCTAGTGGTTAGAGTGGAGGGGTGGCAGGGTGGCCTAGTGGTTAGAGTGGAGGGGCGGCAGGGTGGCCTAGTGGTTAGAGTGGAGGGGCGGCAGGGTGGCCTAGTGGTTAGAGTGTTGAACTAGTAACCAGCAGGGTGGCCTAGTGGTTAGAGTGGAGGGGCGGCAGGGTGGCCTAGTGGTTAGAGTGGAGGGGCGGCAGGGTGGCCTAGTGGTTAGAGTGGAGGGGCGGCAGGGTGGCCTAGTGGTTAGAGTGGAGGGGCGGCAGGGTGGCCTAGTGGTTAGAGTGGAGGGGCGGCAGGGTGGCCTAGTGGTTAGAGTGGAGGGGCGGCAGGGTAGCCTACTGGTTAGAGCGTTGGACTAGTAACCAGCAGGGTGGCCTAGTGGTTAGAGTGGAGGGGCGGCAGGGTAGCCTAGTGGTTAGAGCGTTGAACTAGTAATCGAAAGGTTGCAAGTTCGAATCCCCGAGCTGACAAAGTACAAATCTGTCGTTCTGCCACTGAACAGGCAGTTAACCCACTGTTCCTACGCCGTCATTGAAAATAACAATCTGTTCTTAACTGACTTGCCTAGTAAAATAAAATAAAAATTGAGTTTGCACCCTGCAGTCATCCATTCCCACACTTCATCTTTTGGTGCGCTGCTTTGCATGTCTCTAATGTCTCTAATGTCTCTAATGTGTCCAAGGTCTATTTCCTAATCAGTTTAGGTTCTCTTGGCAGTCGCCTTAAGCAGCTCTTTTAATCTGTAAAGATTTTTCCATGTTCTTTAATTTTCAAAATCGCAACTTGTCCAGGTAAATGGAGAGCATACAGTAGAGCCATCACCTCTGGTCCATACTTCACAGGAGAGCATTCAGTAGAGCCATCACCTCTGGTCCATACTTCACAGGAGAGTATTCAGTAGAGCCATCACCCCTGGTCCATACTTCACAGGAGAGCATCCAGTAGAGCCATCGCCTCTGGTCCATACTTCACAGGAGAGTATTCAGTAGAGCCATCACCTCTGGTCCATACTTCACAGGAGAGCATTCAGTAGAGCCATCACCTCTGGTCCATACTTCACAGGAGAGCATTCAGTAGAGCCATCACCCCTGGTCCATTCTTCACAGGAGAGCATTCAGTAGAGCCATCACCTCTGGTCCATACTTCACAGGTGAGCATTCAGTAGAGCCATCACCTCTGGTCCATACTTCACAGGAGAGCATTCAGTAGAGCCATCACCTCTGGTCCATACTTCACAGGAGAGCATTCAGTAGAGCCAACACCCCTGGTCCATTCTTCACAGGAGAGCATTCAGTAGAGCCATCACCTCTGGTCCATACTTCACAGGAGAGCATTCAGTAGAGCCATCACCTCTGGTCCATACTGGTCCTTCTGTAGTTCAGTTGGTAGAGCATGGCGCTTGTAACGCCAGGGTAGTGGGTTCGATTCCCGGGACCACCCATACGTAGAATGTATGCACACATGACTGTAAGTCGCTTTGGATAAAAGCGTCTGCTAAATGGCATATATTATTATTATATATTATTACTTCACAGGAGAGCATTCAGTAGAGCCATCACCTCTGGTCCATACTTCACAGGAGAGCATTCAGTAGAGCCATCACCTCTGGTCCATACTTCACAGGAGAGCATTCAGTAGAGCCATCACCTCTGGTCCATACTTCACAGGAGAGCATACAGTAGAGCCATCACCTCTGGTCCATTCTTCACAGGAGAGCATTCAGTAGAGCCATCACCTCTGGTCCATACTTCACAGGAGAGCATTCAGTAGAGCCATCACCTCTGGTCCATACTTCACAGGAGAGCATTAAGTAGAGCCATCACCTCTGGTCCATACTTCACAGGAGAGCATTCAGTAGAGCCATCACCTTTGGTCCATACTTCACAGGAGAGCATTCAGTAGAGCCATCACCTCTGGTCCATACTTCACAGGAACTCCCAGTGATGTCATTAATCATGTTTTTCCATATTTTTCTAAAATCATGGGTAACGACGAAAGCATACCTTGAGTCTGTGTAAATATCAGCTGTTATTCCTTCAGCCTGTTTACATGTTTCTGTCAAAGCCACCAATTCTGCCACCTGTGCTGATGTTCCTGCAGGTAATGTTCCTTTCACTATCACATTGTCCATTGTAGTAACTGTCCAGCCCGCCTTCCTCACACCCCCATCCACAATGCTTGAACTGTCTGTGTCAAAGATGAACTCAGGGTTTTCCAAACAGATCAAATCAAATGTATTTATATAGCCCTTCGTACATCAACTGATATCTCAAAGTGCTGTACAGTAACCCAGCCTAAAACCCCAAACAGCAAGCAATGCAGGTGTAGCAGCACGGTGGCTAGGAAAAACTCCCTAGAAAGGCCAAAACCTAGGAAGAAACCTAGAGAGGAACCAGGCTATGAGGGGTGGCCAGTCCTCTTCTGGCTGTGCCGGGTGGAGATTAGAAACCTAGAGAGGAACCAGGCTATGAGGGGTGGCCAGTCCTCTTCTTGCTGTGCCGGGTGGAGATTAGAAACCTAGAGAGGAACCAGGCTATGAGGGGTGGCCAGTCCTCTTCTGGCTGTGCCCGGTGGAGATTAGAAACCTAGAGAGGAACCAGGCTATGAGGGGTGGCCAGTCCTCTTCTGGCTGTGCCGGGTGGAGATTAGAAACCTAGAGAGGAACCAGGCTATGAGGGGTGGCCAGTCCTCTTCTGGCTGTGACTCTTGGTGAACCCATCAGAAAGCTGATCCAAAACCGACCCACAACAGTTGTGTGGCATCTGGAGGAAGCATCAGAGTAGATGATTTACATGGTGTTGTTAGGAGCCTCCAACACCGTCGACCATTTGTTCCAAGGAGCAGCTGTGACCTGTGCAGCTCCACTGTCATTGTCATAAGAGTATGAACAGCATGTGGACACTTGATGGTAAGATGTTTATGGAGAACAAGCGATGGCACCATTGACACAGCGACGTCAGTAGACTGCATAGCTCTGAGACAGGAACCTCATCCCAACGCCACATCATCCAGTTTCTTTGAATAAAAACCCTTCAAGTTTCTCTTCTACTGAACGAGTCACATGGGAACCTGCACAACTCTGATAACAGATGGTGTATCATGTTGTTTGACATCCCTGTCCAGTAGTTAGTTAGTTTAGTTTTGTCTCTCCCAGTCAGTAGTAACATCGTGTGTGTTTAACCACCTCTGATCTAAACTTTTTTTCAAATTTGACAAAAAGTTATTTTGGTTTTTGAACACATCTCTCCAATTGTTGGTTGCGTTGGTCAGACACTTAAGGAAAACATGTTTGGCTCTCCATCCATCGGCCACATCTTGCTCTCCCCCCCCTCACAGCTCTATAAACCTGGTCTTCATGTACACCTTGTTCACGTTTGTTCAAAACAAAGGCTAACAGTGTGGAAGAGATTTAAACATTATTGTTGTCTATCAACAATAACAAGCCTCTGAGGTCTGACAAGTTGGATGGAAAGTTACTGAGGATAATAGCGGACGATTTTGCCACATCTTCATTCTAAGCCTACTAGAGAGTGTGTCCCCTCAGGCCTGGAGGGAAGCTAAAGTCATTCTGCTACCTAAGAATAGTAAAGCCCCTTTACTGGCTCAAATAGCCGACCAATCAGCCTGTTACCAACCCTTTGTAAACTTCTGGAAAAAATAGTGTTTGACCAGATACAATGCTATTTTACAGTAAACAAAAAACACTTATAGGGAAGGACATTCAACAGGCACAGCCCTTACACAAATGACTGATGATTGGCTGAGAGAAACTGATGATAAAAAGATTGGTGGGGGAGACTCTCTTGTTAGACTTCAGTGCAGCTTTTGATATTATCGATCATAGTCTGGTGCTGGGAAAACGTATGTGTTATGGCTTTACATCCGCTGCTATAACATGGATAAAGAGTTACCTGTCTAACAGAACACAGAGGGTGTTCTTTAATGGAAGCCTATCAAATATAATCCAGTTAGAATCAGGAATTCCACAGGGCAGCTTTAGGCTTCATACCCACATCTCACGGAGTCTTTCACCATTCATTCAACTGTTTTGGAGGTGCTGATTTGTGTGTGATTACTGTCACTGGGGGTTTGTCTTCACTCACTTTTACAGCCTGTGTTCTTGTTGGCCTAAGATATCGTTCGTCACCGCTGTCAGAATCTGTTGACTCAAGGCCAGGCAGTGCTGACCAGATGCCTTAAACCTGAGCAACTCAGCCTGAGGGTAGATTAAGGGAACAAAGAGCCCATAGGAGGAAGCCAAGTCTGCCTTCACGACCTTTGCCTCCTGTAATTGGAGGAATTTCGCCTTTTAAGATTTTTATCTGTTTACCAAGGCCCCTCAAACTCTATCTCTCTGCAATCCTATCGTGATTATCAATAAATCATTTCTCATCCCTTTTTCTTATTTCACATAATACAGTTAAAGACCATTGTGTCTTTTTTAATGAGTTAGACATTCTCTGTATTTTTCCCCAAGCTTTTTGTATATCAGACAGATTTAATCTTAAATCTTAAATCAACAGAATATTTATTTATTATCTCTTGCCTACACTTCTCTACTTTGAAATGGTTATTCACTAGACAGTGAATTTAAAATATAGTTTCATGTTCATATCCGGAGGAGCTGTTCCGCCCTTCTCCAGAGTGGTTCTCACTTAAAATGGCATTAACTTCAAAATATGTATAATATATAATACCGTTCAGAAGTTTGGGGTCATTTAGAAATGTCCTTGTTTTTTAAATAAAAGCACTTTTTTTGTCCATTAAAATAATATCAAATTGATCAGAAATACAGTGTAGACATTGTTAATGTTGTAAATGAAACTGCTGATTTTTAATGGAATATCTACATAGGTGTATAGAGGCTCATTATCAGCAACCTTCACTCCTGTGTTCCAATGGCACGTTGTGTTAGCTAATCCAAGTTTATCATTTTAAAAGGCTAATTGATCATTAGAAAACCCTTTCACAATTATGTTAGCACAGCTAAAAACTGTTGTTCTGATTGAAAAAGCAATAATACTGCCCTTTTTTAGACTAGTTGAGTATCTGGAGCGTCAGCATTTGTGGGTTCAATTACAGGCTCAAAATGTCCAGAAACAAAGTACTTTCTTCTGAAACTCATCGGTCTACTCTTGTTCTGAGAAATAAAGACGATTCGATGCAAGCAATTGCCAAGAAACTGAAGATCTCGTACAACGCTGTGTACTACTCCATTCACAGAACAGCGCAAACTGGCTCTAACCAGAATAGAAAGAGGAGTGGGAGGCCCCTGTGGACAACTGAGCATGAGGACAAGTGCATTAGAGTGTCTAGTTTGAGAAACAGACGCCTCACAAGTCCTCAATTGGCAGCTTATTTAAATAGTACCTGCAAAACACCAGTCTCAACATCAACAGTGAAGAGACGACTCCGGGATGCTGGCCTTCTAGGCAGAGCCTCCCTACCACTGAGGAAGTACAGCTCCCGCTCAGCCCAGTCAAAACTGTTCGCTGCTCTGGCCCCCCAATGGTGGAACAAACTCCCTCACGACGCCAGGACAGCGGAGTCAATCACCACCTTCCGGAGACACCTGAAACCCCACCTCTTTAAGGAATACCTAGGATAGGATAAGTAATCCTTCTCACCCCCCTTAAAAGATTTAGATGCACTATTGTAAAGTGACTGTTCCACTGGATGTCATAAGGTGAATGCACCAATTTGTAAGTCGCTCTGGATAAGAGCGTCTGCTAAATGACTTAAATGTAAATGTAAATGTAAAAAGCCATATCTCAGACTGGCCAATAAAAAGTGAAGATTAGACTGGGCAAAAGAACACAGACACTGGACAGAGGAACTCTGTTTTGTGCTTCTGCCATGTTGTGTTGCTACCATGTTGTTGTCATGTTGTGCTGCTACCATGTTATTTTGATACCATGTTGTTCTGCTACCATGTTATTCTGCTACCATGTTGTCCTGCTACCATGCTGTGCTACCATGCTGTGCTGCCATGTTGTTCTGCTACCATGTTGTTCTGCTACCATGTCGTGCTGCTACCATGTTATTTTGATACCATGTTGTTCTGCTACCATGTTATTCTGCTACCATGTTGTCCTGCTACCATGCTGTGCTACCATGCTGTGCTGCCATGTTGTTCTGCTACCATGTTATTTTGATACCATGTTGTTCTGCTACCATGTGATTCTGCTACCATGTTGTCCTGCTACCATGCTGTGCTACCATGCTGTGCTGCCATGGTGTTCTTCTACCATGTTGTTCTTTTACCATGCTGTGCTGCCATGGTGTTCTGCTACCATGTTGTGCTGCCATGGTGTTCTTCTACCATGTTGTTCTTCTACCATGTTGTTGTCATGTTCTTCTACCATGTTGTTCTTCTACCATGTTGTTGTCATGTTCTTCTACCATGTTGTTCTTCTACCATGTTGTTCTTCTACCATGCTGTGCTGCCATGCTGTTCTTCTACCATGTTGTGCTACCATGTTGTTGTTCTACCATGTTGTGCTACCATGTTATTCTTCTACCATGTTGTGCTGCTGCCATGTTATTCTGCTACCATGTTGTGCTGCTACCATGTTATTCTGTTACCATGTTGTTGTCATGTTGTTCTGCCATGTTGTTCTTCTACCATGTTGTGCTGCTACCATGTTATTCTTCTACCATGTTGTTGTCATGTTGTGTTGCTACCATGTTGTTGTCATGTTGTGCTTCTACCATGTTGTGTTGCTACCATGTTGTTGTCATGTTGTGTTGCTGCCATGTTGTGCTGCTGCCATGTTGTGATGCTGCCATGTTGTGCTGCTGCCATGTTGTGTTGCTACCATGTTGTTGTCATGTTGTGTTGCTGCCATGTTGTTGTCATGTTGTGTTGCTACCATGTTGTTGTCATGTTGTGTTGCTACCATGTTGTTGTCATGTTGTGTTGCTACCATGTTGTTGTCATGTTGTGTTGCTGCCATGTTGTTGTCATGTTGTGTTGCTGCCATGTTGTTGTCATGTTGTGTTGCTGCCATGTTGTGCTGCTGCCATGTTGTGTTGCTGCCATGTTGTTGTCATGTTGTGTTGCTACCATGTTGTTGTCATGTTGTGTTGTTGTCATGTTGTGTTATCATGTGTTGCTGCCATGTTGTTGTCATGTTGTGTTGTTGTCATGTTGTGTTGTTGTCATGTTGTGTTTTTGCCATGCTAATGTGTTGTCTTAGGTCTCTATGTAGTGTTGTGTTGCTGCCATGTTGTGTTATCATGTGTTGCTGCCATGTTGTTGTCATGTTGTGTTGTTGTCATGTTGTGTTGTTGTCATGTTGTGTTTTTGCCATGCTAATGTGTTGTCTTAGGTCTCTATGTAGTGTTGTGTTGCTGCCATGTTGTGTTATCATGTGTTGCTGCCATGTTGTGCCGTTGCCATGTTGTGTTATGTGTTGTTGCCATGTTGTTGTCATGTTGTGTTATCATGTGTTGCTGCCATGCTAATGTGTTGTCTTAGGTCTCTATGTAGTGTTGTGTTCTGTCTTGTCGTGATGTATGTTTTGTACTATATTTTTATTGAATAAAAAAATAATAAATGTATTCCGTCTCCGCAGGAGGCCTTTTGGTAAGGGCATCATTGTAAATAAGACTCTAGGCTGTAATCGCTGCCAAAGGTGCTTCAGCAAAGTACCGAGTAGAATGGAAATGTGATATTCCAGTTTTTTTGATTTTTGATCAAAATCTGTTTTTGGTTTGTCATTATGGGATATTGTGTGTTGATTGACTAGGGGGGGGAAACAATTTAATATATTTTAGAATAAGGCTGTAACTTAACAAAATGTAGAAAAGGGGTCTGAATACTTTCCGAATGACCTGTATTAGGGAGAGGCACATGGGCTACTAACAGCTAACTACACAACAAGACAGCACTGAGCTCGGCTGAGACACCAGCCTTTGGAGCTGCCTGACTCAAGAAAGCACTGAGCTCGGCTGAGACACCAGCCTTTGGAGCTGCCTGACTCAAGAAAGCACTGAGCTCGGCTGAGACACCAGCCTTTGGAGCTGCCTGACTCTAGAAAGCACTGAGCTCGGCTGAGACACCAGCCTTTGGAGCTGCCTGACTCAAGAAAGCACTGAGCTCGGCTGAGACACCAGCCTTTGGAGCTGCCTGACTCAAGAAAGCACTGAGCTCGGTTGAGACACCTGCCTTTGGAGCTGCCTGACTCAAGACAGAGACCATGTTCGTGTGATTTAAATGTTGTTTGCAAACTGATATGTGACACGTATTAATGCCAAAATAAACAGGCCTAAACAGCCTGTCTACAGATGAAGAGGTCCCAATGAAGAGCAGTGGCTCTCAGTCCTGGGGACTCAAAGGGGCCTGTCTACAGATGAAGAGGTCCCAATGACGAGCAGTGGCTCTCAGTCCTGGGAACTCAAAGGGGCCTGTCTACAGATGAAGAGGTCCCAATGAAGAGCAGTGGCTCTCAGTCCTGGTCCTGGGGACTCAAAGGGGCCTGTCTACAGATGAAGAGGTCCCAATGAAGAGCAGTGGCTCTCAGTCCTGGGGACTCAAAGGGGCCTGTCTACAGATGAAGAGGTCCCAATGAAGAGCAGTGGCTCTCAGTCCTGGTCCTGGGGACTCAAAGGGGCCTGTCTACAGATGAAGGGTCCCAATGAAGAGCAGTGGCTCTCAGTCCTGGGGACTCAAAGGGGCCTGTCTACAGATGAAGAGGTCCCAATGAAGAGCAGTGGCTCTCAGTCCTGGGGACTCAAAGGGGCCTGTCTACAGATGAAGAGGTCCCAATGAAGAGCAGTGGCTCTCAGTCCTGGTCTTGGAGACTCAAAGGAGCCTGTCTACAGATGAAGAGGTCCCAATGAAGAGCAGTGGCTCTCAGTCCTGGTCCTGGGGACTCAAAGGGGCCTGTCTACAGATGAAGAGGTCCCAATGAAGAGCAGTGGCTCTCAGTCCTGGTCCTGGGGACTCAAAGGGGCCTGTCTACAGATGAAGAGGTCCCAATGAAGAGCAGTGGCTCTCAGTCCTGGGGACTCAAAGGGGCCTGTCTACAGATGAAGAGGTCCCAATGAAGAGCAGTGGCTCTCAGTCCTGGGGACTGAAAGGGGCCTGTCTACAGATGAAGAGGTCCCAATGAAGAGCAGTGGCTCTCAGTCCTGGGGACTCAAAGGGGCCTGTCTACAGATGAAGAGGTCCCAATGAAGAGCAGTGGCTCTCAGTCCTGGTCCTGGGGACTCAAAGGGGCCTGTCTACAGATGAAGAGGTCCCAATGAAGAGCAGTGGCTCTCAGTCCTGGGGACTCAAAGGGGCCTGTCTACAGATGAAGAGGTCCCAATGAAGAGCAGTGGCTCTCAGTCCTGGGGACTCAAAGGGGCCTGTCTACAGATGAAGAGGTCCCAATGAAGAGCAGTGGCTCTCAGTCCTGGTCTTGGAGACTCAAAGGAGCCTGTCTACAGATGAAGAGGTCCCAATGAAGAGCAGTGGCTCTCAGTCCTGGTCCTGGGGACTCAAAGGGGCCTGTCTACAGATGAAGAGGTCCCAATGAAGAGCAGTGGCTCTCAGTCCTGGTCCTGGGGACTCAAAGGGGCCTGTCTACAGATGAAGAGGTCCCAATGAAGAGCAGTGGCTCTCAGTCCTGGGGACTGAAAGGGGCCTGTCTACAGATGAAGAGGTCCCAATGAAGAGCAGTGGCTCTCAGTCCTGGGGACTCAAAGGGGCCTGTCTACAGATGAAGAGGTCCCAATGAAGAGCAGTAGCTCTCAGTCCTGGGGACTCAAAGGGGCCTGTCTACAGATGAAGAGGTCCCAATGAAGAGCAGTGGCTCTCAGTTCTGGGGACTGAAAGGGGCCTGTCTACAGATGAAGAGGTCCCAATGAAGAGCAGTGGCTCTCAGTCCTGGGGACTCAAAGGGGCCTGTCTACAGATGAAGAGGTCCCAATGAAGAGCAGTGGCTCTCAGTCCTGGTCCTGGGGACTCAAAGGGGCCTGTCTACAGATTAAGAGGTCCCAATGAAGAGCAGTGGCTCTCAGTCCTGGTCCTGGGGACTCAAAGGGGCCTGTCTACAGATGAAGAGGTCCCAATGAAGAGCAGTGGCTCTCAGTCCTGGGGACTCAAAGGGGCCTGTCTACAGATGAAGAGGTTCCAATGAAGAGCAGTGGCTCTCAGTCCTGGTCTTGGAGACTCAAAGGAGCCTGTCTACAGATGAAGAGTTCCCAATGAAGAGCAGTGGCTCTCAGTCCTGGTCCTGGGGACTCAAAGGGGCCTGTCTACAGATGAAGAGGTCCCAATGAAGAGCAGTGGCTCTCAGTCCTGGGGACTCAAAGGGGCCTGTCTACAGATGAAGAGGTCCCAATGAAGAGCAGTGGCTCTCAGTCCTGGTCTTGGAGACTCAAAGGAGCCTGTCTACAGATGAAGAGGTCCCAATGAAGAGCAGTGGCTCTCAGTCCTGGTCTTGGAGACTCAAAGGGGCACATTGTTGTTGTTGCCTCAGCACTGCACAGCTGATTCCAATGATCACGTCATCGTCAAGCTTCCAGTGGTATTTATGTATTCATCTGTGATGCTGTCCTTGATGTGATCCTTCTGTATGTGTGCCCATCCAATGTTATCACCACTTGTTACAAGTTATATCATACTTTAGTCATATACAATGACCTGGTGATGTAAAAGTCTGTTACCGTTACCGTGTAGGACACTGCAAGGTTGTGTGACCAGGGCCATCTGGGACTGTCTCCTGGAGGAATTCATGTGTGTGTGAACCCTACCGGTGTCCTGCATAACTTCCTGAGGATGGACACGAGCACCAGGAGGGGATCTCCATGTGCCAGAGGAGAGGTCTGCTGCTCTGCAGGATGTTTCAAGGATGGGAGGGGATCTCCATGTGCCAGAGGAGAGGTCTGCTGCTCTGCAGGATGTTTCAAGGATGGGAGGGGATCTCTGTTACGCCCCTGAAAACAGGGGAGAAATAATCACGAGAGTGATACGGTGTTGTATTCTCAAGTCAACATTTAGTTCAATCATTTCACAAAAGTAACACATTACATAACAGAAAACCCATTATACAAATAACACAGCAACATATCTTATTAACAACACGCATGTTCATTCACAATCGACATAAAATGGCAGCTACTCTCAGTACGACGCTATCCTTCACTTCAACCGAGCAGGGCTAATATTACTCTCTTCAAACTTAACTCTAACTTCCTCAAGACGTTACTAAAACACACCTTAAACACTCTTGACATGTTCGCTAGTTATAACATTTAAATTACTATTTTTATCATCAATAAAGTACCTGAAAACAGGGGAGAAATAATCACGAGAGTGATACGGTGTTGTATTCTCAAGTCAACATTTAGTTCAATGAGAAAAGACCGCGAATTTCCCCAGGAATATGCGTGGAGACCAGAGCAATCGATCTCCGGCTCATAGATTAAGAGCATTTCGTAGATCACAGATTAACACTTTTAGGCACCACAAAATAAAGTAATCAATATAACGTTTACACATTACTCTCACAATTCGTACCCTTTGACAGATTTGAACTTTAACACAATTATATGAATGTTATCAATCTCTATCAACTAATACTGAATGCATCTTTTAACCTTAGATGTTTTAAGATCCTCACATACTATGAACTTACTAATACTTTTCAATGTATAACAGGCTATGAATATGTCCTTTAACCTGTCACATCTCCATGTGCCAGAGGAGAGGTCTGCTGCTCTGCAGGATGTTTCAAGGATGGGAGGGGATCTCCATGTGCCAGAGGAGAGGTCTGCTGCTCTGCAGGATGTTTCAAGGATGGGGGTCAACAATGCACCGCTGTTATTCTGGCTGTCTGACGTGACTAAGTTGGCCGTAGTTGGCTAGTTAGAAAGCAAGGTGCTAACACCACCAGTTGTTCCTCCCATTAACACATCTAACACCACCAGTTGTTCCTCCCATTAACACATCTAACACCACCAGTTGTTCCTCCCATTAACACATCTAACACCACCAGTTGTTCCTCCCATTAACACATCTAACACCACCAGTTGTTCCTCCCATTAACACATTAACACCACCAGTTGTTCCTCCCATTAACACATCTAACACCACCAGTTGTTCTTCACATCTAACACATCTAACACCACCAGTTGTTCCTCCCATTAACACATCTAACACCACCAGTTGTTCTTCACATCTAACACCACCAGTTGTTCTTCACATCTAACACCACCAGTTGTTCCTCCCATTAACACATCTAACACCACCAGTTGTTCTTCACATCTAACACCACCAGTTGTTCTTCACATCTAACACCACCAGTTGTTCCTCCCATTAACACATCTAACACCACCAGTTGTTCCTCCCATTAACACATCTAACACCACCAGTTGTTCTTCACATTAACACATCTAACACCACCAGTTGTTCTTCACATCTAACACCACCAGTTGTTCCTCACATTAACACCACCAGTTGTTCCTCACATTAACACCACCAGTTGTTCCTCCCATTAACACATCTAACACCACCAGTTGTTCTTCACATCTAACACCACCAGTTGTTCCTCACATCTAACACCACCAGTTGTTCCTCACATCTAACACCACCAGTTGTTCCTCACATTAACACCACCAGTTGTTCCTCACATCTAACACCACCAGTTGTTCCTCACATCTAACACCACCAGTTGTTCTTCACATTAACACATCTAACACCACCAGTTGTTCTTCACATCTAACACCACCAGTTGTTCCTCACATCTAACACCACCAGTTGTTCCTCACATTAACACCACCAGTTGTTCCTCACATTAACACCACCAGTTGTTCCTCACATTAACACATCTAACACCACCAGTTGTTCTTCACATTAACACATCTAACACCACCAGTTGTTCCTCACATTAACACCACCAGTTGTTCCTCACATTAACACCACCAGTTGTTCCTCACATTAACACATCTAACACCACCAGTTGTTCCTCACATTAACACATCTAACACCACCAGTTGTTCCTCACATTAACACATCTAACACCACCAGTTGTTCCTCACATTAACACCACCAGTTGTTCCTCACATTAACACCACCAGTTGTTCCTCACATTAACACCACCAGTTGTTCCTCACATCTAACACCACCAGTTGTTCCTCACATTAACACCACCAGTTGTTCTTCACATTAACACATCTAACACCACCAGTTGTTCTTCACATTAACACATCTAACACCACCAGTTGTTCCTCCCATTAACACCACCAGTTGTTCCTCACATTAACACCACCAGTTGTTCTTCACATCTAACACCACCAGTTGTTCCTCACATTAACACCACCAGTTGTTCCTCACATTAACACCACCAGTTGTTCCTCACATTAACACCACCAGTTGTTCCTCACATTAACACCACCAGTTGTTCCTCATATTAACACCACCAGTTGTTCCTCACATTAACACCACCAGTTGTTCCTCATATTAACACCACCAGTTGTTCCTCACATCTAACACCACCAGTTGTTCCTCACATTAACACCACCAGTTGTTCCTCACATTAACACATCTAACACCACCAGTTGTTCCTCACATTAACACATCTAACACCACCACAACACTGACTGGCCACAAACACAATCCTGTTCAGGTAATTCTTGCATCAAAATAAAGTGCTGTTTATCTGATGGGTGAGGAAAATATTACCAGGATGATTTCAGTCACAAACATCTCATCTATGAACATGAGCTGAAGATTTATAGAGAAGGGAGGGAAGGAAATATATATATATATAGGGAATAGGGTTCTATAGGGCCCTGGTCTATAGTAGTGTACTATATAGGGAATAGGGTTCTATAGGGCCCTGGTCTATAGTAGTGATCATCTCATCTATGAACAGGAGCTGGAGATGTATAGAGAAGGGAGGGAAGGACATATATATATATATATATACATATATATATATATATATATATATATATATATATATATATATATAGGGAATAGGGTTCTATAGGGCCCTGGTCTATAGTAGTGCACTATATAGGGAATAGGGTGCTATAGGGCTCTGGTCTATAGTAGTACACTATATAGGGAATAGGGCTCTGGTCTATAGTAGTACACTATATAGGGAATAGGGTTCTATAGGGCCCTGGTCTATAGTAGTGTACTATATAGGCAATAGGGTTCTGGTCTATAGTAGTACACTATATAGGGAATAGGGTTCTGGTCTATAGTAGTATACTATATAGGGTATAGGGTTCTGGTCTATAGTAGTACACTATATAGGGAATAGGGCTCTATAGGGCCCTGGTCTATACTAGTGTACTATATAGAGAATAGGGTTCTGGTCTATAGTAGTACACTATATAGGGAATAGGGCTCTGGTCTATAGTAGTACACTATATAGGGAATAGGGTTCTATAGGGCCCTGGTCTATAGTAGTGTACGCTCTGGATAAGAGCGTCTGCTAAATGACTTAAATGTAAATGTAATATAGGGAATAGGGTTCTATAGGGCCCTGGTCTATAGTAGTGATCATCTCATCTATGAACAGGAGCTGGAGATTTATAGAGAAGGGAGGGAAGGAAATATATATATATATATGGAATAGGGTTCTATAGGGCCCTGGTCTATAGTAGTGTACTATATAGGGAATAGGGTTCTATAGGGCCCTGGTCTATAGTAGTGTACTATATAGGGAATAGGGTTCTATAGGGCCCTGGTCTATAGTAGTGTACGCTCTGGATAAGAGCGTCTGCTAAATGACTTAAATGTAAATGTAATATAGGGAATAGGGTTCTATAGGGCCCTGGTCTATAGTAGTGATCATCTCATCTATGAACAGGAGCTGGAGATTTATAGAGAAGGGAGGGAAGGAAATATATATATATATATATATAGGGAATAGGGTTCTATAGGGCCCTGGTCTATAGTAGTGTACTATATAGGGAATAGGGTTCTATAGGGCCCTGGTCTATAGTAGTGATCATCTCATCTATGAACAGGAGCTGGAGATTTATAGAGAAGAGAGGGAAGGACATATTGCTTTGCATTCAATAAATCAAGGTACACAATGTTCTCAGGTAAACCATTTATTATCAAATGTAACTACGACACTGTGAAGGTTCAGGACATGGTATCATCCCAGTCTATGGGAACAATCAGAAATACAAACAAGGCTATTGTGCAGAGAGAGACGTCTTTCTGTTGTGTCTGTACAACGTCTTGAATACACCAGTCTCCATGCGCTCAGACAGACAGACACAGAGGGTGCTCAACAAATGGCACTGTATTCCCTACATGGTGCTAACCATATTGGGCCCTGGTCTAAAGCAGTGCACTATATAGGGAATAGGGTTCTATAGGGCCCTGGTCTATAGTAGTGCACTATATAGGGAATAGGGTTCTGGTCTATAGTAGTGTACTATATAGGGAATAGGGTTCTATAGGGCCCTGGTCTAAAGCAGTGCACTATATAGGGAATAGGGTTCTATAGGTCCCTGGTCTATAGTAGTGCACTATATAGGGAATAGGGTTCTATAGGGCCCTGGTCTATAGTAGTGCATTATATAGGGAATAGGGTTCTGATCTATAGTAGTGTACTATATATAGGCAATAGGGTTCCATAGGGTTCTGGTCTAAAGTAGTGCACTATATAGGGAATATGGTTTTATAGGGCTCTAGTCCATAGTAGTATACTATATAGGGAATAGGGTTCTATAGGGCTCTGGTCTATAGTAGTGTACTATATAGGGAATAGGGTTCTATAGGGCTCTGGTCTATACTAGTGCACTATATAGGGAATAGGGTTCTATAGGGCTCTGGTCTATAGTAGTGCACTATATAGGGAATAGGGCTCTGGTCTATAGTAGTGTACTATATATAGGGAATAGGGTTCCATAGGGTTCTGGTCTAAAGTAGTGCACTATATAGGGAATATGGTTTTATAGGGCTCTAGTCTATAGTAGTGTACTATATAGGGAATAGGGTTCTATAGGGCTCTGGTCTATAGTAGTGTACTATATAGGGAATAGGGTTCCATAGGGCTCTGGTCTAAAGTAGTGCACTATATAGGGAATAGGGTTCTATAGGGCTCTGGTCTATAGTAGTGCACTATATAGGGAATAGGGCTCTGGTCTATAGTAGTGCACTATATAGGGAATAGGGTTCTATAGGGCTCTGGTCTATAGTAGTACACTATATAGGGAATAGGGTTCTATAGGGCTCTGGTCTATAGTAGTGCACTATATAGGGAATAGGGTTCTATAGGGCTCTGGTCTATAGTAGTGCACTATATAGGGAATAGGGCTTTGGTCTATAGTAGTGCACTACATTTGCATTTACATTTAAGTCATTTAGCAGACGCTCTTATCCAGAGCGACTTACAAATAGGGCTCTGGTCTAAAGTAGTGCACTATATAGGGAATAGGGCTCTGGTCTAAAGTAGTGCACTATATAGGGTATAGGATCCCATAGGGCTCTGGTCTAAAGTAGTGCACTATATAGGGAATAGGGCTCTGGTCTATAGTAGTGCACTATATAGGGAATAGGGCTCTGGTCTAAAGTAGTGCACTATATAGGGAATAGGGCTCTGGTCTATAGTAGTGCACTATATAGGGAATAGGGCTCTGGTCTAAAGTAGTGCACTATATAGGGAATAGGGCTCTGGTCTAAAGTAGTGTACTATATAGGGAATAGGGCCCTGGTCTAAAGTAGTCACTATATAGGGAATAGGGCTCTGGTCTAAAGTAGTGTACTATATAGGGAATAGGGCTCTGGTCTAAAGTAGTGCACTATATAGGGAATAGGGCTCTGGTCTAAAGTAGTGCACTATGTCTGGTCTAAAGTAGTGCACTATGTAGGGAATAGGGCTCTGGTCGAATGTAGTGCACTATGTCTGGTCTAAAGTAGTGCACTATATAGGGAATAGGGCTCTGGTCTAAAGTAGTGTACTATATAGGGAATAGGGCCCTGGTCTAAAGTAGTGCACTATATAGGGAATAGGGCTCTGGTCTAAAGTAGTGCACTATGTCTGGTCTAAAGTAGTGCACTATGTAGGGAATAGGTGCCAATTGGGACGCAGTAGGGTCTGCGTCAAATCCAAGGAAACAAAGAAAGCCACTTACCATCAGAATCAAGAAACAAAAAAAACATTTAAATGTTCATTAGAAGACTTTAAAAGCTCAGTAGTACACTACTCGCAACTTCCCTTTCACAGACACAGCTCTTCAGCTCAGCAAGGCAGCAGTAGGAGAGATGAGAGTGTCTGTGTGGTGTGTGTGTGCTAAAATAAACCCACAAAAAAAACCTCACATGGGAATCTCTGTTGCTCTTCAGGAGAAGATGTTTAGGTGAGAAGCAACATGTTGTCTCTGATAACACTACTACCACTGTGTTCTGTCTTCCCCGTCTAGGCCTCTGGGTATTCACATCATAATAATTAACATGTTGTTTCTGCTAGGAAGGTCCTGTCATGGTAGCTAGGTCTCTGTCTGGGTTTAAACCACAGTCGTCTTCACAACACTGCATTAGCCTGCTGATCTTAAGCCACTAACTCACGTAACAGTACTCATTTGGTTTCCCAGACTAAGATTAAGACTAGTCCAAAGTGTTTATTTGCTGCAGGCTTAATCTGTGACCGGAAACCAGCCCTAAGAGTTAGATGTTCCATTAGGTTGTGGATCTATCAACACATTGTTAGTCCCCACCTGCCGTGCTGTATCGTTGTAACTGACCCCTAACCCTTAGACAGGGCCAATGGACTGTTCAGGGTTGCATCCCAGATGGGACCCTTTTGACCAGAGCTCTGTGGTGCATTATGTAGGAAAGACCCCAGGACAAGAAGATCCACTAGACAGGGTTGTTGGACCTTTGTGCTTTTAGGAGAGGTAGAAGGTCAGAAAGATCTCACTGTCGTTAGAACTAGTCAAGCATTGAACTCCTTATATCATGTTAGAAAGAAATGGACAGAGACTTCGTCTGTTATCATGTCAGAAAGAGATGGAGACAGAGACTTCATCTGTTATCAAACTGTAATCATGTCAGAAAGAGATGGACAGAGACTTCATCTGTTATCTGTAACCTCCGTATACAAAAGGAGCCCAGATTGATATCAAACCCTCCATTGCTGATGTGGATTTATTTATTTTCCTTCGTGAACAACAGTTGTGTTGTGTTGTGCTGACATGTACAGTACCAGTCAAAAGTTTGTACCCACCTACTCATTCAAGGGCTTTTCTTTATTTTGACTATTTTCTACATTGTAGAATAATAGTGAAGACATTACAACTATGAAATAACACATATGGAATAATGTAGTAACCAAAACAGTTTTGGGATTCTTCAAATGACATTCTTCAAATGAAGGAGTTCCCACATATGCTGAGCACTTGCTGGCTGATTTTTTTCACTCTGTGGTCAAATTTGGACTCCAGACCAATGGACAGATTTCCACCAGTCTAATGTCCATTGTTCGTGTTTCTTGGCCCAAGCAAGTCTCTTCTTCTTATTGGTGTCATTTTGTAGTGGTTTCTTTGCAGAACTTCAACCATGAAGGCCTGATTGAACTCTGTGAAGAATTTATTTGGGCTGTAATCTGAGGTGCAGTTAACCTAAATGAACTTATCCTTTGTGGCAGAGGTAACTCTGGGTCTTCCTTTCCTGTGGCAGTCTCATGAGAGCCAGTTTCATCATATCACAGCAGAGGTAACTCTGGGTCTTCCTTTCCTGTGGCGGTCTCATGAGAGACAGTTTCATCATATCACAGCAGAGGTAACTCTGGGTCTTCTTTTCCTGTGATGGTCCTCATGAGAGCCAGTTTCATCATAGTGCTTGATGGTTTTTGAGACTGCACTTGAAGAAACTTTCAAACTTTCAAAATGTTCCAGATTGACTGACCTTCATGTCTTAAAGTAATGATGGACTGTCATTTCTCTTTTCATATTTGAGCTGTTCTTGCCATAATATGGACTTGGTGTTTCACCAAATAGGGCCATCTTCTGTATGTCTCAACATAACTGATTGGCTCAAATACATTAAGGAAAGGAAAAACAATCCACACATTTTTACTTTTAACAAGGAACACCTGTTAATTGAAATGCATTCCAGGTGACTACCTCACGAAGCTGGTTGAGAGAATGTCAAGAGTGTCTAAAGCTGTCATCAAGGCAAAGAGTGTCTACTTTGATGAATGTGAAATATATTTTGATTTGTTAAAGACTTTGTTGGTTACTACATGATTCCATATGTGTCATTTCGTAGTTTCACTATTATTCTTCAATGTAGAAAACAGTAAAAATAAAGAAAAACCCTTGCTGTACTTCTAGTGCTGTGTTGGAGTTGAGATGCTGACAAGCAGGGCAGCAGGGCAGAAAGAGTAACTACTGAAGTTTAGTGCCACTTCAGTAGGGTTCCATTTGGGATCCTCTTTGGAGCTCAGGACAGCCAGTTCATTTCAACATTCATATAGGGGGATGGTGAGGAGAGGAGGAGGAGAGAGGACAGGAGGAGAGAGGAGGACAGGAGGAGAGAGAACAGGGTGAGAGAGGAGAGGTTTGGAGGAGAGAGGAGAGGGGGATGAGGACAGGGGAGGATGAGAGTGGACAGGAGGAGGAGAGGAAGACAGGAGGAGAGAGAACAGGATGAGAGACGAGAGGTTTAGAGGAGATGAGGACAGGGGGAGGAGAAGAGGACAGGAGGAAGATGAGAGTGGACAGGAGGAGGACAGGAGGAAAGGAGGAGAGGGGGAGAGAGAACAGGATGAGAGGGAGAGGTTTAGGAGGACAGGAGGAGGAGAGGAGGACAAGGAGAGTGGACAGGAGGAGGAGGAGAGGACAGGAGGAGGAGGACAGGAGGAGGAGGAGAGGACAGGAGGAGGAGAGGAGGACAGGAGGAGGAGAGGAGGACAAGGAGAGTGGACAGGAGGAGGAGAGGAGGACAGGAGGAGGAGAGGACAGGAGGAGCAGGACAGGAGGAGAGGACAGGAGGAGGAGAGGAGGAGGAGGAGAGGACAGGAGGAGAGGACAGGAGGAGGAGAGGAGGACAAGGAGAGTGGACAGGAGGAGGAGGAGAGGACAGGAGGAGGAGGACAGGAGGAGGAGAAGAGGACAGGAGGAGGAGAGGAGGACAAGGAGAGTGGACAGGAGGAGGAGAGGAGGACAGGAGGAGGAGAGGACAGGAGGAGCAGGACAGGAGGAGAGGACAGGAGGAGGAGAGGAGGAGGAGGAGAGGACAGGAGGAGAGGACAGGAGGAGGAGAGGACAGGAGGAGGAGGACAGGACAGGAGGAGAGGACAGGAGGAGGAGGACAGGACAGGAGGAGAGGACAGGAGGAGAGGACAGGAGGAGAGGAGGACAGGAGGAGGACAGGAGGGAGGAAAGGAGGACAGGAGGAGGAGGAGAGGACAGGAGGAGAGGACAGGAGGAGGAGGAGGACAGGAGGAGGAGGACAGGACAGGAGGAGAGGACAGGAGGAGGAGGAGAGGAGGACAGGAGGAGGAGGAGGAAAGGAGGACAGGAGGAGGAAAGGAGGACAGGAGGAGGAGGAGAGGACAGGAGGAGAGGAGGAGAAGAGAGGAGGGGAGCTATATGGACACTGGATGTGCACAGAGCATCAGTCTCACAGACCTTCAGTGACCTAGGGGTTAACAGGAGAGAACTAACACTAAACCCCCGGGAAAGATTACATTGCACATGGTGTTGGTTGGTTCGTCAGCCCTAGTTAGCACAGCCTCACTCTGAGGACAGTTAGTTTCCCAGTCAGGACTCTGATCTAGGATCAGATTCTAGTCTTCTCCCCTGATGGGCCAGATCAGGATGAGCGGAAGCTGTTCTGATCCAGGACATGGTGTGTATTCAATAGCGCACACTGAAGCAAAATGTTTTTCAACGGAAAAGAAAAACCCAATTCAGGTTTGTCCCTGTGTTTCTCTACCCGCTTGGTTCCCAGTGATTACACCCGTCTCATCGGGAGATGACTGAACTGATGGAGTTGTAGGATGTGCCTCCGTTACAGGCTCTTCCCCTCCCCTAGCCACACCCTCTATGTTGACCCTGAAGACAGGCGAGGTCTTTAACAGGAAGTCAGCCGCGTCACGCCTCCCCAACTCACGCAGCTTCCACATCAACAACCCCACCGTGCTGTCTGGACGGACTGACCAATCCAGGAGCAGCGCTGCCGTGGGGCTGGCCAGGAGGGCGGGGTCATTGTCTGGGGTAGGGCCCCCATTGGTTGGGGTGCCATTGGGGGTGGAGCTGTGTTTGGCCACCAGGTAGGTGAGACCCAGGTTCATAGCCAGCAGACACCAGTCCTTCCCCAGTGCATCAGGAGGGTCTAACAGACGACACAGCTTCCTCCTGGCCAGCAGGCTGACCTCTGAGATGTGGACATCTGCACACAGACAACCCTGACTATAGACTTCAGTACAGCCCAAGGCTAGGATACTGCTGAAGCTCTCCCTGTAACCCCCCATGGTGTTGGTGAGGCTGGTCTCTCTCTGGGTCTGGGCCTTCAGGAAGTCTTTAGGCTGGTAGATCATGACGGGACCGTGATGCTCTCTGAGCTGCTGGGGGCTGAGGTAGTACCGGGCGGTGAGGAGGCCAGGGAGGGTGGAGGACAGGAGCGACTCTGTAATGGTAACCATGGTGTCCAGGAGGGTGTAACACTTGGCCCGTTCGCTGTCGTGACCTCTGACCTGGATCTCCACCCCCTGGCCGTGGTTGACCAATAGGATCATGGCCTCCGCTCCGCCTTGGCTCACCTTTGCCCCATTGGTCCAGAGGCGGATGTCTCCGTCAGGCCCCTCCCCTGTGTCGTCCTCAGGGCGCTGCTGGTGGCTCCAGCGACACAGGTTCACCTGGAGGTCAGAGGTCAGGAAACATGACAACAGCATACTATTCATTCTGGGAGAAGAAACATACTCCAGAGCATCCCAGATGGCAGCATATTCAATAGGGACTGGGGAGTCATTCAGACAGTATTGGTAGGGACTGGGGAGTCATTCAGACAGTATTGGTAGGGACTGGGGAGTCATTCAGACAGTATTGGTAGGGACTGGGGAGTCATTCAGACAGTATTGACAGGGACTGGGGAGTCATTCAGACAGTATTGGTAGGGACTGGGGAGTCATTCAGACAGTATTGGTAGGGACTGGGGAGTCATTCAGACAGTATTGACAGGGACTGGGGAGTCATTCAGACAGTATTGACAGGGACTGGGGAGTCATTCAGACAGTATTGGTAGGGACTGGGGAGTCATTCAGACAGTATTGGTAGGGACTGGGGAGTCATTCAGACAGTATTGACAGGGACTGGGGAGTCATTCAGACAGTATTGGTAGGGACTGGGGAGTCATTCAGACAGTATTGGTAGGGACTGGGGAGTCATTCAGACAGTATTGACAGGGACTGGGGAGTCATTCAGACAGTATTGACAGGGACTGGGAGTCATTCAGACAGTATTGACAGGGACTGGGAGTCATTCAGACAGTATTGGTAGGGACTGGGGAGTCATTCAGACAGTATTGGTAGGGACTGGGGAGTCATTCAGACAGTATTGGTAGGGACTGGGAGTCATTCAGACAGTATTGGTAGGGACTGGGGAGTCATTCAGACAGTATTGACAGGGACTGGGGAGTCATTCAGACAGTATTGGTAGGGACTGGGGAGTCATTCAGACAGTATTGGTAGGGACTGGGGAGTCATTCAGACAGTATTGACAGGGACTGGGGAGTCATTCAGACAGTATTGACAGGGACTGGGGAGTCATTCAGACAGTATTGGTAGGGACTGGGGAGTCATTCAGACAGTATTGACAGGGACTGGGGAGTCATTCAGACAGTATTGGTAGGGACTGGGGAGTCATTCAGACAGTATTGACAGGGACTGGGGAGTCATTCAGACAGTATTGGTAGGGACTGGGGAGTCATTCAGACAGTATTGACAGGGACTGGGGAGTCATTCAGACAGTATTGACAGGGACTGGGGAGTCATTCAGACAGTATTGGTAGGGACTGGGGAGTCATTCAGACAGTATTGACAGGGACTGGGAGTCATTCAGACAGTATTGACAGGGACTGGGAGTCATTCAGACAGTATTGACAGGGACTGGGAGTCATTCAGACAGTATTGGTAGGGACTGGGGAGTCATTCAGACAGTATTGACAGGGACTGGGGAGTCATTCAGACAGTATTGACAGGGACTGGGAGTCATTCAGACAGTATTGACAGGGACTGGGGAGTCATTCAGACAGTCTTGATGAATCAAAGCATGTACCTGTAGCTTGTGGAACAGTCCACAGGGGAAAGGTGTGAGGTGTTCAGCAGGAACCAGTCTGACCCCCTCCGTAGATCAGGACATCGTGCTCCTCCTCTTCCTCCGTCCAGGAGTGGTGGAGGCTGTTGGTCTTGATCAGGGCGGGACATCCACCATGCCAGGGTTGGTCAGGTCACGTACGCACACGTCCATGGCATCCAGCACCTGCCGTAAGAGAGATGTTAGCATGGACGCGGTAACAACATGTCTTCCTAAGTGGAGATGCTAACATGTTGCATTGTGGTATACTTGACGGTATACAACTATGCATGCCCAGCTTGTGTTAGCATGGTTGCTAAGTGTGACATGTTTTCCTATGGGAGATGCTAACATGTTGCATTGTGGTATACTTGACGGTATACAACTATGCATGCCCAGCTTGTGTTAGCATGGTTGCTAAGTGTGACATGTTTTCCTATGGGAGATGCTAACATGTTGCATTGTCGTATACTTGACGGTATACAACTATGCATGCCCAGCTTGTGTTAGCATGGTTGCTAAGTGTGACATGTTTTCCTATGGGAGATGCTAACATGTTGCATTGTCGTATACTTGACGGTATACAACTATGCATGCCCAGCTTGTGTTAGCATGGTCGCTAAGTGTGACATGTTTTCCTATGGGAGATGCTAACAGTTCCCCGTCTTAGTAATGATGACTGTCTCTAACCTGTAGCAGTTCGTCCACGTCGCTCTCTGGGGCCAGAGCCTGTATCTCCTCCAGTCTGTAGCGCCCCCTGTAGTGGTGGATGGCTTTAGGCGTGTCCACAGAGAGGAGGCGGGCTAACACCCCACTACACAGCCAGCGGGGCTCCAACACCATCACATCTTGCACCGTCTCACTCTGCATCAGGTTGATCTGTTAGGAGGATGGGGGAGAGAGAGAGATGGATACAAAAGGAGGGAGGAAAGCACGGGGGAGAGAGATGGATACAAAAGGAGGGAGAGAAAGCACGGGGGAGAGAGATGGATACAAAAGGAGGGAGAGAAAGCACGGGGAGAGAGAGATGGATACAAAAGGAGGGAGAGAAAGCACGGGGAGAGAGAGATGGATACAAAAGGAGGGAGAGAAAGCACGGGGGAGAGAGAGATACAAAAGGAGGGAGAGAAAGCACACGGGGGAGAGAGAGATGTATAATCA